>NC_081194.1:79291690-79384190 GCF_902713425.1 Acipenser ruthenus
AAACGTTTGAAGCGTAACAAAAGAACAAAAAACAAATCAAATTACCAAATTAACAATCCATTTATCAAACTAGTATCAATTAGGAAAACATATTTGAAGTGTTGGTGCTTTTCCCTGAAAGCTCTTCAGTGCTGCAATAGGGCATTACATACATGATTTCTATCTGCCAGGTGACAAATACTCCAGGAATATCCACAGCCTTCATGAGGAACTTCACATAAATCTAATCCTAACCTAACCTACAAAAACAAACAAAAAAAAAACCCTAAATCTTTAAATGAATCCTAATCTTAAAGTCACTATCAGATTCTAAAAGATGCAGTCCCTTATTGAAATATTATGGAATAGATGCTCATCAGAGTGTACTGTAAACTATACTGTATTTAAGTTGCCTTGGATAAAGGCATCTGCCAAATAAATAAATAGGACTACTACGACTACTTCTACTACTACCAGGACTACTACTACTAATGCTTCCAGAGTGTTAGTCACCTTGTGAATCACTAACCTCTGTATTATAAAGCCTCATCATAACCTCCCTTGATTTACATTCTTTAATATTTAACCAATTATTCCATTAGCCTGATAAGCTGCTTTCCCTGCGTTGAGATGAATCCACTTCTTAGTAGTTCCAGTCCAATACCACCCATTTTAGGGGCAATTTCTATCCTGCATTTTATGGCCAGCATGTAACACTTGCTAACCATAAATTCAAAGATTCACAGGGACTTTTAATAATAATAATAATAATAATAATAATAATAATAATAATAATAATAATAATAATAATAATTATTATTATTATTATTAGTATTATTATTATTATTATTAGTATTATTATTATTAGGCACCATTAAATACAGACCAAGAGATAAAGAAGATATTAGAACATTATAAGTTTGCAGATCTCTGATGGTACTGATGATACTGAGGTGAAGGCAAGCAGCAACTTGACAGAGAGACTGACCCACTGAAAAAAAACAAACAGGATTCATCCATTATCATTAACTGCTTACTCCTGGTGAGCTGGAGCCTAACCCGGCATACACAGGGCACAAGGCAAGACCACACCCTGGACGGGATGCCAGTCCATCACAGGGCACAACACACACAGGGCAATTTAGAGTGACCAATCAACCTAGACAGCATATCTTTGGACTGTGGGAGGAAACCAGAGTACCCAGAAAAACCCTTGCGAACACGGGGAGAACATGCAGACTCCATACAGACAGTACCCTAGGCTGGATTTGAACCCAGGACTCTGGTGCTGTGAGGCAGCAGCGCTAACCTCTACGCCACCATGCCGCCCCAAACAGGATTCAGACATTTCAAAATATCAGGTTATCCAGTAACTTCAATTCCTCATTCATTGGTTTATAGTGACCTCTACTGGCAGAAAAGACACCTTTGAAATAGACCTGTAATTTGATTTAGTAATGCGTATTTTTGTGATTCATTTCTGTGCTTTTAAAATGCTGTCAGCCTGGAATCGATACATGATAAAAGTCCTTTGTTTTATCACTGTTTGTCATGTAAATATCAATACTCTAAGCTGTAGTGTCATCTAAATTAGAATGCACATTATGTGATCCTTTTATACAGATTTACATATATTACCATGATATGGCCAGTCTACCAACATTTCTCCAGCATCAATGACAAGCTTCATTATTAAATATAGACTGCTTGCAGGCTGCAGCCATTTTAATGAAGGGCAGTCATTTCAAGTCTTTAAAAGATATGCCACAGTGCTTTTTTCTTTTTTTTTTTTACTATATACTTTATTGAAAAAAAAACAACATTCCAATAAATATGCAAGATGTCATGACGTAACAGTAACAGGCCACCATTTTGTTTTGTTTTTTCATGAATGCTCTTTGGATCTGACCAGTTTTTTAAAAGCAGACTTAAAATCTTCATTAAAGCTTGTGTAAAGCAACGGGTTCATGAGAGAGTTGGCGTAGCCGAGCCAGGTCAGAAAGTCAGAGACCTCAGGAGATGCGATCAGGAGCTGAAGTCCCACAAGCAGTTCCTTGACGAAGAACGGCAACCAGCAAACGACAAAAGCCCCCAGTATCAGCCCGAGGATCCGGGCTGCCTTGCGCTCTCTGGAGCTTGAAAGCTGCTGCCGTTCACAGGACAAATCGGTTACGGTCTCAAAGGGGGGGACTCGAATTGTAACGTTAGTTTTATTCAACTCCATCGTTGGATCTGAAGTAGAGAAATCAGACACACAGAAAGTCTGGGAGAGTTTGCAGTTGGTAAAGGAGCTTTGGCTGTCAGTGTTCCTGTTGCTCAGGTGTCTGCTTGAGCCCCTCTTTTGGTAGAGGTGCTTTGCGGCATGGTAAATCCTGTAGTACAAAATTAAAATTAAGGTCAGCGGAATGTAGAATGCCCCAAACGTGGAATAAACTGTATACACAATGTGGCTGTGCTCAATGATACAGTGGGTGAGGTGATTGGTACTGTAGCTGTGCCTCCAAAACAAAGGAGGCATTGAAATGAACACAGATATAGCCCAGACTGCAGCTATCATCACTAGTGCTGTCTTCACTGTGCGCTTCCGAGCATATTCAATAGCATTAGTGATTGCCCAGTACCTGTCTAGTGCGATCACGCACAGGTGTAAAATTGAACAGGTGCAACAGGTCATGTCCACAGTAAGCCACACCTCACAGATTATGTAACCAAAGGACCACGTTTCCATGACAATGTACACGATGCTTAACGGCATTACTAAGGTTGAAACCAGAAAGTCAGTAACAGCCAAAGAGCAAATCAGGTAGTTGGCTGGTTGATGCAGTTTCTTGGTTGTGCAAATGGCTGCGATGACGGCAAAATTCAACAGCGTGGTGAGGAGTGTTAGAATGCCCAGCGTTACAGCAATAAGCCTTTTTTCTGTGCCTGTTTTTGTTTGGAGCGCAACACTGGGCTCGGTAGCAGTGCAGTTTGTGAGATTCATTGTCCCAGTGTCGTTCAACAGAAAGCTGTGCGTTTCCATCAAATCATTCTCAGGTCCAGAATATCGGCTCTTTTCTTTTGAAGAAATACGTAAACATTATGACTGACTTTGATCCACTTCTTGATAACTACTGTGTTCAGTCTTCCTGAAAAAAGAACATAAACAGTTTTTACAGTAAATCAGTGCATTCAACACCTGAATGTTTTTCAACTACAATGCGAAGCAGGCCATTGTGCAGTAAATTGCCTCTTTATTTTGACCTTCATGTAAAGACTAGCTAACCATTAAGAGCAGGTGGTCTCAATGCCCTTGTTATTGTCATTCTACAGTTTCGCTACCACAGTTGTGTGTTTGGGGAGTGTGTGTGTGACCACCTATGATCTCATATTTAATAGTGCTATATAACAGGGTGAATCATGGGTCATAGGGCATTTTTTGATTTAAAAATAGATAATCTCAAAATACTGTTCCTGACTAAAAGAATCGTCTAACCATACCCCCTATCACAGATACCCACGATCAAACTTGAAGAGAATCGTCTAACCACACCCCCTATCACAGATACCCACGATCAAACTTGAAGAGAATCGTCTAACCACACCCCCTATCACAGATACCCACGATCAAACTTGAAGAGAATCGTCTAACCACACCCCCTATCACAGATACCCACGATCAAACTTGAAGAGAATCGTCTAACCACACCCCCTATCACAGATACCCACGATCAAACTTGAAGAGAATCGTCTAACCACACCCCCTATCACAGATACCCACGATCAAACTTGAAGAGAATCGTCTAACCACACCCCCTATCACAGATACCCACGATCAAACTTGAAGAGAATCGTCTAACCACACCCCCTATCACAGATACCCACGATCAAACTTGAAGAGAATCGTCTAACCACACCCCCTATCACAGATACCCACGATCAAACTTGAAGAGAATCGTCTAACCACACCCCCTATCACAGATACCCACGATCAAACTTGAAGAGAATCGTCTAACCACACCCCCTATCACAGATACCCACGATCAAACTTGAAGAGAATCGTCTAACCACACCCCCTATCACAGATACCCACGATCAAACTTGAAGAGAATCGTCTAACCACACCCCCTATCACAGATACCCACGATCAAACTTGAAGAGAATCGTCTAACCACACCCCCTATCACAGATACCCACGATCAAACTTGAAGAGAATCGTCTAACCACACCCCCTATCACAGATACCCACGATCAAACTTGAAGAGAATCGTCTAACCACACCCCCTATCACAGATACCCACGATCAAACTTGAAGAGAATCGTCTAACCACACCCCCTATCACAGATACCCACGATCAAACTTGAAGAGAATCGTCTAACCACACCCCCTATCACAGATACCCACGATCAAACTTGAAGAGAATCGTCTAACCACACCCCCTATCACAGATACCCACGATCAAACTTGAAGAGAATCGTCTAACCACACCCCCTATCACAGATACCCACGATCAAACTTGAAGAGAATCGTCTAACCACACCCCCTATCACAGATACCCACGATCAAACTTGAAGAGAATCGTCTAACCACACCCCCTATCACAGATACCCACGATCAAACTTGAAGAGAATCGTCTAACCACACCCCCTATCACAGATACCCACGATCAAACTTGAAGAGAATCGTCTAACCACACCCCCTATCACAGATACCCACGATCAAACTTGAAGAGAATCGTCTAACCACACCCCCTATCACAGATACCCACGATCAAACTTGAAGAGAATCGTCTAACCACACCCCCTATCACAGATACCCACGATCAAACTTGAAGAGAATCGTCTAACCACACCCCCTATCACAGATACCCACGATCAAACTTGAAGAGAATCGTCTAACCACACCCCCTATCACAGATACCCACGATCAAACTTGAAGAGAATCGTCTAACCACACCCCCTATCACAGATACCCACGATCAAACTTGAAGAGAATCGTCTAACCACACCCCCTATCACAGATACCCACGATCAAACTTGAAGAGAATCGTCTAACCACACCCCCTATCACAGATACCCACGATCAAACTTGAAGAGAATCGTCTAACCACACCCCCTATCACAGATACCCACGATCAAACTTGAAGAGAATCGTCTAACCACACCCCCTATCACAGATACCCACGATCAAACTTGAAGAGAATCGTCTAACCACACCCCCTATCACAGATACCCACGATCAAACTTGAAGAGAATCGTCTAACCACACCCCCTATCACAGATACCCACGATCAAACTTGAAGAGAATCGTCTAACCACACCCCCTATCACAGATACCCACGATCAAACTTGAAGAGAATCGTCTAACCACACCCCCTATCACAGATACCCACGATCAAACTTGAAGAGAATCGTCTAACCACACCCCCTATCACAGATACCCACGATCAAACTTGAAGAGAATCGTCTAACCACACCCCCTATCACAGATACCCACGATCAAACTTGAAGAGAATCGTCTAACCACACCCCCTATCACAGATACCCACGATCAAACTTGAAGAGAATCGTCTAACCACACCCCCTATCACAGATACCCACGATCAAACTTGAAGAGAATCGTCTAACCACACCCCCTATCACAGATACCCACGATCAAACTTGAAGAGAATCGTCTAACCACACCCCCTATCACAGATACCCACGATCAAACTTGAAGAGAATCGTCTAACCACACCCCCTATCACAGATACCCACGATCAAACTTGAAGAGAATCGTCTAACCACACCCCCTATCACAGATACCCACGATCAAACTTGAAGAGAATCGTCTAACCACACCCCCTATCACAGATACCCACGATCAAACTTGAAGAGAATCGTCTAACCACACCCCCTATCCAGGGCTGGATTAACCTATACATAAATTACATTATAGTGTAGGGCCCATAGCAGAATTGGGGCCCTGCAAGGTCGACGTTTGTTTGGGACATTTTACAAAAACTGCATGTGGGAGGACGAGTCTACACATACAGCTTTTACATGCTTTTATTTCTTTCTCGATTACCACATACCTGATCTCTGAGTCTCTCACGCAAGCAGCTTCCTGCTAATGTACAAACAATACCAAATGCCCCACGCCCTCTAGATCTGTCCCTAGTCCTACTACGTCAGAGGTATCAGTCTGCAGGATCAAATATATGCAAAAATATATGCTAAAATATAAGCGCTGGATTACAGAAGGAGAGGAGAGGAGAGGTACACGGCTCTGCTTGAGAGGGTCGGCATCAGAAACACACCCCACGTACCAGCAGGACTCGTGATGGCACCCCCTGAAGCAGGCCATCCTCTGGTGACTGAACATCACGTGGGAAACACATCGGGTGCACTTCATGGAGTACCAGCAGACACTGAAGACCTGCCCCAGGGTGGTGGCCCAGCGATTGTCCGACCACATGGTGCACTGGCTTTGCCCCCTCACGAATACGGGGGTACAAATGGGCGAAGCCATAGCACTGGAACAATTCTGCCATGTGGTCGGCGCCGAGACCCAGGCGTGGATACGGTGCCACAATCCGGCCACCGCGGAAGCCGCGGTCCAACTGCTGGAGGACTTCGAGGATTCCCTGATCTCCTCCCAGACTGGCCTACTGACCTCTCCCTCCCCACCGAGCAGCATGGGATTGGCTCCACCTCCACCCCTCATCACGCTGGGATCCAGACCTCCCAGTCCCCCGACCCAAATGGGCAGCCTAACCATGGAGGCGACGGCTGGCCCCCAGCTGGGGTAGATTCAATGCCCCTGACCTGCTGCCTTATCAGCAGTGGGACAGATATGTAACCCCAGTGCCTTCTGCCCTGCCAATCTGTTCCAGATGCCATCAAACAGGACACATCGTCCGGCTGTGCTCCTCAGCAATAAAGTGCTATGTGACGGCATGTTATCTGGCATCGAAAGTGGGTAAGAGATGGAGAAATGATCGGGAGGGGCCTTGTATTGTTGATGTGGTTGTCGGTAATGTGAGTACACATGAATTAGTGTGAGCAACCCTTAATTCGGATATGGGTGGTGTGTCGTGGCGATCTCTTGTATCCATGGAGACATGGCGACATACCCCATACTAAAAGCATGTATATCGGTAGGACCGATGCAGCGTCACCTCGTAGTGGGGGTGGTGGAAAGGCTACCACATCCAGTAATTCTGGGCTGGGACTGGCCAGACTATAAACAATTAATTAGAAAGGGGAAATGATTGGTGAGATTTTCCCCTTACAAGCTGACTTGTTTTCTTCCCTTTTTCGTCCTAGAAAAACAAGATCGAAAAATGGGAAGGAGCATCAATGAGACGAGGTTGGGGTCTGGTGGGAGAGAGCTTGGCTGGTATCAAACGCCAATCAAAGGGAGTCGGCACACAGTGTGACCGAGAGGGCGAGGTTACTGGGCCATCCAGGGCAGATGTTACTCCGGCCCCTCTCAATATACTTGACATGTGGGACCAAAGCGCGGACCTGGTGCGGGACAAACACAACAACCCCTCACTGGTGCACGCTTGGGGACAGGTCCGGTCTATTAAAGGTAAGGATGTTGAAGGCTCTCTCTCTCTCTCTCTCTCTCTCTCTCTCTCTCTCTCTCTCTCTCTTTCTCTCTCTCTCTCTCTCTCTCTCTCTATATATATATATATATATATATATATATATATATACTGTATATATACACACTGTATATATAACATTTATTTTACAAATCAATACAAGAAAATGTAAATAAATAAACATCTGAACAGACATTGGTTTACAACGATACTAAAACGATAGCAATACATTTTAAACTTTTCAACAGCAATCAGTTTATGTGCAAAAGCAACTGAACAACACTGATAAATAAACTTAGAAAAAAAAAACATTTCACAGAAATGCACAGCACAAGAAGTTATAAAAAAGTCTAATTTGTTTTTCTTTTTTTTGACAAAAGGGTATTCCTTTACCTTGAGTCTAAGGCTGTTCACAATCAACATAGATAATGCGCTCCTCCATGCCACCTTTCTGCACAGGGCACAGCTGTCCGAAGTTTTATTTTTATTGCACTTGCCAACCTGGCATTGGCGTCTCTGGGTACACGCTTGGCAGTCTCCCTCTGTTCCAAATGCTTCTTGCGAAGTTCCTGTGCTAACTGTAAAATATATTCTCACCTTTGTAAATTCTTCTCCGTGCATTCTTTGTAAAGTTCCCAGTTGATGGCTGCTAGGTCCAATACATTGTTAAACACCTGAACAGACCACCGTCGGGAGCCAGCTTTCACAGAATACTTCCGTGCCATCTGATCCAAAACATCAACTCCATATTTTGTTGCGTTATAAAACTCCACGATCTCTGGTATTTATTTTCACTAGTCCCGATGCTAATTGACTGACCAAAGCAGCGCAGATGACAAGCAGGCGCCAGCCTTCAAAAGGCTGATTGAAAACAATAGACTGTCAGTCATTCACTCAGGCAGAGAGTAGAGACTAATCTGATTACAGCTAAACACATTGCGGACTGGTAAATAAAAATAATAAAGTAGAATACCGTTCTGTATAATCAAAATACAATTGTTTTCTGTGTAGCCGTCAATGTGACTGCTCCCAGGACTTTTAGGTATAATGTAATATATCTCCTTTATTTCTGCACTCCCGCGTTTCATGCTTTGTGAGAATATTTAATACATACGGACAGAAAGGTACATGAACGCGCAGCCCCATATGTGTTACACAACTGGAGAAAATTACATTTTAAAACCAAAAACCGCCAAAATGACTGCCGCAGGGCTTCTAGTGTTAACAAAGGAGAAACTGCATTTTCTACCCATGATGGTCTGTTCCATTTCATAACCATGCCAATTGGGCTACATGGTGCGTCCGCTGCCTTTCAGACACTAATGGACCAGGTCTTACGCCCACATCATGAGTATGCATCAGCGTATATTGACGATGTGGTTATTTACAGCTTCACCTATCGAGAGCATATGGCTAGGCTCATGGCTGTCCTGCAGTCTCTGAGGGTAGCCTCCGTCATTGAGAAGGAATGTCTGGCCATTCAATGGGCCACTCAGACCTTACATTACTACCTCTTGGGACATTCATTCAATCTCGTCACTGACCATGGCCCACTCACGTGGTTAAACACGATGAAGGACAGCAATGCCCGATAACTCAGTGGTATCTGGTGCTGCAACCCTTCATGTATTTTATGACACACTGTGCAGGGGAAGATCGGATTGCGGATTACTTTTCCTGGGAGGGGGGTGTAATGGGCAAAGTAGATTCAGCCGAGTGTTCCTTCAGCTTCACTCTGAGCGGTGGGATATGTGACAGAGGGCGAATGAATCCTAGTCAACAATCTTCCTCCCGACCTGTGAGGGCGCTGTATAACAGGAACAGTGTGCCTCGTACTGGATGGTTTGGCAGTTCATTCCAGTCTGAAGTCAGCCATCCAGAAAGGGGACGGGGTCATAATACCAGAAGTCATCTCCTTAATGCGGTAGGCGATGTGTCAGTCATGGATTGGAGGATACATAATTTCACTCACTACCGAAGGAGCGTGACTGAGGGTATATCAGGGGATGTGGTAAAGCAATCTGTTCCTTTGTTATGGTTACGAAAGGACTAGTGAAGGAGTACTGTGTTAAAAAGAAAAAATGAGTTTTTGTGTGTTGTTTTGTTTCTCTATTAAACTGTTACGTTTATCGTTTACAGAAGGCTAGTATCCGGGAGCTGTAGCTAAACAGCCAGCAATTAAACCCGGACTGCACTTCACCAATGCATTGTGCACGTTAAACCTGTAAATCACCACTTTCACTCAGAGCACTCACTCTGGACTTGTGACCGTGTTGTGTCTGTGTGTGTCTTGTTTAGCGTCAATTATTATTTCGGGACTGAACCCCGTGGTTTACCTGCGTGATACACATTGTTTTGTAGAGCCAGGTATTATTATTTCGGGACTGAACCCCGTGGTTTACCTGCGTGATACACATTGTTGTGTAGAGCCAGGTGTTATTATTTCGGGACTGAACCCCGTGGTTTACCTGCGTGATACACATTGTTGTGTAGAGCCAGGTGTTATTATTTCGGGACTGAACCCCGTGGTTTACCTGCGTGATACACATTGTTGTGTAGAGCCAGGTGTTATTATTTCGGGACTGAACCCCGTGGTTTACCTGCGTGATACACATTGTTGTGTAGAGCCAGGTGTTATTATTTCGGGACTGAACCCCGTGGTTTACCTGCGTGATACACATTGTTGTGTAGAGCCAGGTGTTATTATTTCGGGACTGAACCCCGTGGTTTACCTGCGTGATACACATTGTTGTGTAGAGCCAGGTGTTATTATTTCGGGACTGAACCCCGTGGTTTACCTGCGTGATACACATTGTTGTGTAGAGCCAGGTGTTATTATTTCGGGACTGAACCCCGTGGTTTACCTGCGTGATACACATTGTTGTGTAGAGCCAGGTGTTATTATTTCGGGACTGAACCCCGTGGTTTACCTGCGTGATACACATTGTTGTGTAGAGCCAGGTGTTATTATTTCGGGACTGAACCCCGTGGTTTACCTGCGTGATACACATTGTTGTGTAGAGCCAGGTGTTATTATTTCAGGACTGAACCCCTTGGTTTACCTGCGTGATACACATTGTTGTGTAGAGCCAGGTGTTATTATTTCGGGACTGAACCCCGTGGTTTACCTGCGTGATACACATTGTTGTGTAGAGCCAGGTGTTATTATTTCGGGACTGAACCCCGTGGTTTACCTGCGTGATACACATTGTTGTGTAGAGCCAGGTGTTATTATTTCGGGACTGAACCCCGTGGTTTACCTGCGTGATACACATTGTTGTGTAGAGCCAGGTGTTATTATTTCGGGACTGAACCCCGTGGTTTACCTGCGTGATACACATTGTTGTGTAGAGCCAGGTGTTATTATTTCGGGACTGAACCCCGTGGTTTACCTGCGTGATACACATTGTTGTGTAGAGCCAGGTATTATTATTTCAGGACTGAACCCCTTGGTTTACCTGCGTGATACACATTGTTGTGTAGAGCCAGGTGTTATTATTTCGGGACTGAACCCCGTGGTTTACCTGCGTGATACACATTGTTGTGTAGAGCCAGGTGTTATTATTTCAGGACTGAACCCCGTGGTTTACCTGCGTGATACACATTGTTGTGTAGAGCCAGGTATTATTATTTCGGGACTGAACCCCGTGGTTTACCTGCGTGATACACATTGTTGTGTAGAGCCAGGTATTATTATTTCAGGACTGAACCCCTTGGTTTACCTGCGTGATACACATTGTTGTGTAGAGCCAGGTGTTATTATTTCAGGACTGAACCCCTTGGTTTACCTGCGTGATACACATTGTTGTGTAGAGCCAGGTATTATTATTTCAGGACTGAACCCCTTGGTTTACCTGCGTGATACACATTGTTGTGTAGAGCCAGGTGTTATTATTTCAGGACTGAACCCCGTGGTTTACCTGCGTGATACACATTGTTGTGTAGAGCCAGGTGTTATTATTTCAGGACTGAACCCCGTGGTTTACCTGCGTGATACACATTGTTGTGTAGAGCCAGGTATTATTATTTCGGGACTGAACCCCGTGGTTTACCTGCGTGATACACATTGTTGTGTAGAGCCAGGTGTTATTATTTCTGGTTGCAAAACAAACAACCCAGCCACATAACGAGCTGTTTAACCGTGATCTGTGCTGTCATTCCTGAGCACTGCATCACCTCGACACCTGCACACTGCAAACCACTTTGCCACAGTCCTCCAATTAAAACCTGTGCTCAGATCACGTCATCTGCTACTGCTGGTACTGTGGTTAATAGCAGATAGGAGTTTATAATGGAGACTTGCCTCCTCTGAGGAAAAAAGCATGAGTTTTAATTTCAGCTCTGTTCTTGCAGAGAATTCAGTGAGATCAGGGCACAAGCATGCTGTGCTGACAGGTGTACATTCACCCTCCCAGTGAGCCCTCATTGTGGGAACAATTTCAATACTGTCTGTGTCTGTGCTAGACTAGGTGTAGTGTTGTGTTCAGAGTTGTGTTTGCTCGTGATATCTGGTCTGTGCTAGACTAGGTGTAGTGTTGTATTCAGAGTTGTGTTTGCTTGTGATATCTGGTCTGTGCTAGACTAGGTGTAGTGTTGTGTTCAGAGTTGTGTTTGCTCGTGATATCTGGTCTGTGCTAGACTAGGTGTAGTGTTGTGTTCAGAGTTGTGTTTGCTCGTGATATCTGGTCTGTGCTAGACTAGGTGTAGTGTTGTATTCAGAGTTGTGTTTGCTCGTGATATCTGGTCTGTGCTAGACTAGGTGTAGTGTTGTTTTCAGAGTTGTGTTTGCTCGTGATCTCTGGTCTGTGCTAGACTAGGTGTAGTGTTGTTTTCAGAGTTGTGTTTGCTCATGATATTTGGCTAGATTGATATTTGCACAGACGTAAGCTTTTATATTACTTCTGCATGGCCTTTATGAATGGAAAATGCGTAACTGAGACCTGGACTGAATCCAGTCGACACTACCTTTTGTGCATCATTAAGTACGGGCAGCAATGTGGAGTAGTGGTTAGGGCTCTGGACTCTTGACCGGAGGGTTGTGGGTTCAATCCCCAGTGGGGGACACTGCTGTTGTACCCTTGAGCAAGGTACTTTACCTAGATTGCTCCAGTAAAAACCCAACTGTATAAATGGGTAATCGTATGTAAAAATAATGTGATCTCTGTATAATGTGAAATAATGTATAATGTGATATCTTGTGACAACTGTAAGTCGCCCTGGATAAGGGCGTCTGCTAAGAAATAAATAATAATAATAATATTCATCTCGCCAGATTCATTCAAATGAAATGTTTGACTATGATTCAAATGGAATATTAATATAGCCCCTTGTCAAGTAAAGTATGGTTCATGTTCAATTCTACACTATGTCAAAAGGGTGCATTAACTATTGTTGTTGCTGGTTAGCGGTCTCTCGTAATTTACCCATGTGTTTTTCTTATTGCTGTAACCTACATGCAGTGAAGGGGTTGATGAGATGTGGTTTCTTTAACAAGGATAGAAACCTTTCATAACACCATATTTTAATGAATTCATTGAAAGTGACACAACACAAAATCAAGCTCTAAATCTACCTGTCTTTAGAGTGATCTGAACTACATGGTCTTACTTGCCAATAAACACTAAAAAAGGATGTGTTTTTGTTAGAGAACCAGTTCCCTTGGTGACAAGTTAAGAAGCCAAACTATTTTTAAATTGCTTAATATTTAAATAGAACATTGGTCTCAAGCTAATTCATTTATCAAGGCTGGACTAATTTAGAAACTCAGTCTAAATTTAATTAATGGCCTTATTTAATTACTGCCATCTGGACGATTCTTAAGTGGTCGGAAATTATTTTTCAGTAGAGACTATCACAGAGTCTGGGTTTTTATAGACTATTTATGGAACTGAATCGTGTACCTCGCACAGTACACTGGGGTCATGTTTCAATGTCTGTAGGGAATGGCTCGAACTTCAGTCGGATCATTTCAGCAATGCCAACAGAATCATCCTTGTGAGAAGGGTGCTATTGCGGCTTTTGACCATCAGGGGGCAGTGCTCTATGCTGATACAGACTGCAGAGGACCCCCTGTAATTACTCAATGCTTTCTCAAGCACTCTGAAGGCTGCAGCATGAACACTGGGAAACGACAGTGTTCTTCTGAAGAGAATCATACCTGCCATATACTACAGCCAAGTGAGCTCATCCCTGTTGGTGAACAGCACCTGAAACTGTATGTGCAGGTGTGTGTTTTACACCATTACACCCAGCATTAATTTTATACCTTTGTAAATGAATTAAATGACAAGGTGCTATAGATATTGCAAAATGGTTTGATGCAGCTTTACTGATTTTTATGCTAACACACCCGTAACTTTTGTGTAAAAACTGAGCCTGTCCCTCACAACTGTATAACTTGCTATGGAAATCCCTGCCATCTGTCATGCAGTATATAAAATGTTTATCTCCCTGTGGCATATCAGTTTCAGTCATGATCTGATTAAACTCCCGTATAACTGGTGTTTCAAGAGTCTGTGGCATTCATAGCACTGCTACCGGGGCAAAAAGTACTGTTTTAAAACAACATAAATATACTATAAAATATTCATCATTTTCCATGAGGCAACACTCAAACTGGCTAACCATACTGCTAATAGAATAAGCCATGTCATAAATCTATACATCGGCTGCCATGCTGATGCACCAGGGAGACCATGAATCGGTTGATCCCTGGAGCCAGCATTACACTTCAGCCACCGGCCCAATAGGAAATCCACATTACCTGGAGGAAAAGCAACGAAAGGCTCATACATTACAGAAAAGCTACATCTTGATTGGTTCTCACCACTAACATCTTATTTTATCTTGACGAAAGCAGAGTCCAATATTAGCATGAAGCAAATAACATCTTCTCTCATGTAGTAAAAATCTAACTATGGATACGGTATATAGTACAGCAGTTCTTGGTGAAGACATTTTTTCTAGCAATGGGTTCTCATTGTCGATCTGCAAGAACCAGACCGGGAGCAGCAGTCTGCCTCCTGGGGTGTGCTATGTATTCCGAGAATCCATCAACCACTATTGTGGAAGCACACATTATTTATTTATGTATTTATTATATTTATATAGCGCTTTTCATACCAAAGTATCACAAAGCACTGTATAGTACATTAAAAAAAATAATAATTACATTTACACAACACAATACCTTTGTATAAAGGTTCTTAGGCATGTCACGCACACAACTGCTACATATTATATTAAAAATAGTATATAAAAAAAATTAAAAAGCAGAAATTTAAAAGTTACATTAAAAACCCACTAAATAAGAAAGCCATTTTTTTGGTTGTTTTTTTTTTTTTATAAAAGTATGTTTTCAGTCTTGATTAAAAACTGTAGCAGTCCCAGCTTCCTGTGAAAGAAGGGTGTGCATTCCCTCATTTAGGGGCTCTGCATGAAAAAGCCCTTCCTGCCGTTTGTTGACCCTAGGAATAACCAGTAGCCCCGCATCCTGTGATCTAAGAGGGCATTTTGGATGATACGGGGTCAGTAACTCCAGTAACTCCTGCAAATATATGCTATACTTCACAGGAAACCATTAATAGTGCCAGAAACATCTTTTAAAGGTTTTGTAGGAATAGGATGAAGAGATCCTGTGGTAGCTCTCATATGCTGAACTAGCGCTGGCAGTTCTTGTAAATTAATCAAAGAAAAAGCCTCCATAGTAGCCTCAACAGTGCTAATTGGTAATATTGCACTAATCCTCCTTAACAGAAGGTGTCTGTGTAATTGCAGCTAAGAGAGGAGCCAATGTCACTATTAAGCTTATAAAACTTAAAAAAGCTACAAGCTTATAACTTAAAAAACAATACAAGCTTATAAACTTAAAAAAATGTTTTTTACACGAAATGCATAGGATTTGTTACCCCATTGTGTACACAGAACTCCGTGTGACCCATATGCAAAGGCATCACAAAGGGAAACCTGTATGTGCCTTTCATCTGGTGACGGACAGCTCTTGCGTGTGAACTGTACAGCGCAGTCAGACAGGATCAGTGGCTTTCAGTGCTGACAGACAGGCAGCATTTAACACCTGTAGTTCAGCATTCGTCATGTCTGATGTATTTTTCTTTAAATCAAACCATTCACGGGTGGTTACTCTGCATACTAATTGGTATAATTACTGCAGTTCACTTAAATTAATTAGTTATCACTACCTTTGTCAAAGAAAGTTAAACGCAATCACTGCTGCCCCCAGAACGTCTTGTACTCATGGCTTTGGAGATGTTCTATAAGGGGGGGGGGGGGTACTGAATGAATAAAATATGCACTGCTTACAATTACCATATTGTGAGCTTATTACCATATCATGAGCTGATTACCATAACATGAGCTGATTACCATATCATGAGCTTATTACCATATCATGAGCTGATTACCATACCATGATCTGATTACTGTATCATGAGCTTATTACCATATCATGAGCTGATTACCATACCATGATCTGATTACTGTATCATGAGCTTATTACCATATCACGAGCTGATTACCATATCATGATCTGATTACCATATCGTGAGCGTATTACCATATCACGAGCTGATTACCATATCATGATCTGATTACCATATCGTGAGCTTATTACCATATCACAAGCTGATTACTGTATCATGATCTTATTACCATATCATGATCTGATTACCATATCGTGAGCGTATTACCATATCACGAGCTGATTACCATATCATGATCTGATTACCATATCGTGAGCTTATTACCATATCACAAGCTGATTACTGTATCATGAGCTTATTACCATATCATGAGCTGATTACCATATCGTGAGCTGTCTGCATTATATTGTGCTGCATAGATACAGTTTCACTGGAGCATAATCTTCAGTCCCAATTCAGCATAGTTTTAAAGTAGGCTCATTGGATGTTAGTTGTCGGCTGTAAGAAGCAAATATTATAAAGACAAATGAGGGGTGCAGCTGTTGACTTGAACGTTTAAAAAACTGCACAGTATTTGTCATGTTCCGTACATATAGAATGTCATGTTTTTATTTGTCATGTTCTGTACATATAGAATGTCATGTTTTTATTTGTCATGTTCTGTACATATAGAATGTCATGTTTTTATTTGTCATGTTCCGTACATATAGAATGTCATGTTTTTCCTTGTGGTAAACCTCTTGCATGATGTTCACACATTATTCATATCTGAAGAAGTCACTTGCAGTTTATCAAATGGCTTCAGAATATATCTGTGTCATCCCAGGAAGGGGCCTATCGGCAGCTCTGGTATAGAGAGCTCAGAAACTAACCTACTAATAGGCAGGCATATCCCATAAGTAATGTTGTTGGTGGTCGTCTTCTCTTTCAGGGAACCAGGGTTACGGTAAGTAACCGAACATGCTGTCTACACAATGGCATAACAAATCTTTGTTCTATATTAATCTCACTAGTAAATGAAATCAGGGTGGAGTATTGTGATCCAGCAGTGTCTCCTTTGTGTAAATTAAAGATCCAATTGACATCTTTCAAAGAAGAGCAGGGGTTAATCTCGTTGTCATGGAGAAACCCCAATCTATAATTCACCTGTAGATGTTCTCAGTCGTTTCTGCTGGCTGAATGACACATTTGAAATGTTTGCCTTTATAAAAGCAACCTTGGACAATAAATAATTCATTTTTGTTTTAATTATTCACAATTTTGTCTATTTGTGCATATTATTAGAAACCTCCAGCTGTTCTCTACCAATTACACTCTCTTCAGATTCTACATAGATGAGCAATGCTAAACCCCCGATCTCTGGGGTTGAGAGCTGACTTTGGGTACATGAAATGTAATTAGTATGGTCTCAAAACAAGAGGACGTTTAATATAGAGATAACGTATGTTCTATTCATAATACAGTGTGTGGTATTCATTACAATAAAACCTGTATTGCATTTACCCCGGAAAGATATTCTGTTTTAATGTTAACTGTATGGAAACTGATCTATTTTCCTATTCACATTTCTATCCATAAATATATTTATTTTAAACTACTATTGAAAAATCTATTTGAAAATGTTGAAGCTGCCACAATGACACAGCGCTTGAGTATAACAAGCTCTGGTTTTGTTTCCATTCGCTCTCCTCTCTGATATTAATCACGCTCTGTTGGAATCCCGATCTGGACCTAACACCGATGTAACGTATATTTGCTACCAGTACCAACATTTACTCTGTAGCTATAAACGTGTTTTTTTTTTTTTTTTTTTTTTTTTGTCAAGTTAAAACAATCCAACAATTCATCTTGGTGGTTATACAGAGAGTAGGTTTGAAAAGATTAAAAGTATATATACAGCAGAACTAAAATAATTACTTATTTTAAACTAATAACACCATAATCATAATTCACACCAGGAAATATATAATAATAATAATAATAATAATAATAATAATAATAATAATAATAATAATAATAATAATAATAATAATAATAATAATACATTTACAAAACAATTTTACAAGGCGTACTTAAGGATTACTTTTAGTGTCAAGAAAAGGCTATGTTCAATGTAAAATCGCAGTCAGCGTATTGTTGCCTAGTAGTCTTTATTGAGCGTCGTCGGTCTTAAGTAAATACTTATATATATTGGCTTACCCGTGAGGGTAAAAATATTCTGGGCATGCGCAGTACGTAAAATAGTAACATTTGATAGGTAGCAGAAAAATTGACGTGCACCGGTTATTGCTGTAGGCAACCAGGCATGTATGAATTGAAACACTTCCAAATTTCATATATCATTAAAATGCATCTTGCAAAACGTTGCAGATTTCAAGGTTTACTGCATTCAGATAAAACATTTTAAATAAATACAGTTGTAACTGTTAACATTAAATAATAATACAAAAAAAGCAACAATTTAATGTCAATTTACGCTTTGGTAATTCTTTGTTGTTAACTTTAGGTAGGCTATTAATGACTCTTTTTTTAATACAATAAAAATTAAATGTAGTGAACATGCTTACCTTCATTTCAAATACTTCAGTTTCTTTGAGAACAACTTTAATTCCGAAACCGGTACGTCTGGTTCTCACATTGACATAAAACAAACAGAAAAACAAAAAAACTGAACAAACGAACTGAAAACGTATTATATAGTGATGGGTTGGATAAGCATCCCTTTTTTTAGGAGTGTTGCATGTGCGGTTTCTTCAACCAAATGCAGTGTTTCAAACCCTCCGTTCATTAGGTGCTCTATTTGGCAATGACGCAGTTCTTTCAATAAGTGTCTAGCAGTAATAAAGCGCACAATTGCATTAGCGCAACACCTGCGAGAATGTTTCCGTTTGTGAATCACTTAACAGTGAGAAGGCAGACGTACTGTAGGGAACTGAGATAAATCATAGAAACAGAATCGTTTGCTGCAGGTGCTGCAGAACACACGGAATTGATTATTGCCACGGACAGTCTCCAGCATATACACAACAGGAACACTGGGGGCACACTTTTGAAAGAATTAACA
Organism: Acipenser ruthenus; assembly: GCF_902713425.1. NCBI lineage: Eukaryota > Metazoa > Chordata > Actinopteri > Acipenseriformes > Acipenseridae > Acipenser > Acipenser ruthenus. The sequence continues at coordinate 79,310,743 of NC_081194.1, forward strand.
CAAGATGTTTCTCTTTGGTCTTCATCTGAAAAAAAAAATAGTATTTGACTGGGACTTGCCTGTGTTCTTTTCTATTTTTATTATCAGTTTGTCTTTCGTTATGTGGCTCCATAGTTGTAGAGCACCAGAGCTGGGGACACAAAATTTGAAAACACCCGAAACAACACTGTCAATATCACAGATTAATTGACACATGTTTGCAAAGTGTTTCATTGTTAAGGGATATGTGACCATTCCTTAATTTTACTGCCACCAACAAACTGTTCTCCAGAAAATCCCATATTAAAAAAAAAAAATAATATTCACTTCCCACTGTAAGACTGCTATGTTGAACCCAGACCCTCCAGACTCAGTGTCTGCCTACAGTGGGATGAATACATAAATTACTGCCCCAATACCTTCATCTTTTTCACCCCAGATTTCACAGTACAGTGAATGGTTCCATCCTCTGGGAGTTTAAGAAGCTTTTTCTAAAGGAAGCCCTTGTGGTCTAGACTGTGGGTTTACCCTGTTAAAAGCTTCAGTATCCCGAAGCCACTGAGTGAGTTGATTCTCCCCTCGCTGATTGAGTTTGACACCACCTTCTTAAATAAATATCAGTCCTGTAGTTTTGTGTTACATTAGCCCATCAGTGTTTATAGCTTTGGGGCTGTGTTTCTGCAGCATTTCCTCTTTATTCTCCAGTTTCTGTTCAAAGAGACACTGGATCAGTGAATTATATCATCGGTTTATTGCACAATGTCAGAAATGATTTGAAAAGTAAAGCACATTATTTCCTTTGTGCTGATTCTTCATATGTAAGTAGATATGTCAACAGCTTGATATTCATAGACTTTATCTAAGATGTTTCATCAGTTCTATGTGTTTCAGCGTTTCAGCCAGCTTTTCAAAGCAGTTGAGACGGTTATAGCTATGCTCTGTGCTTTTGCTCAGTATCTTTGAGTGGTGCAGTATTTTTCTCTTTGTGGAAATCGGTTCATTTGTGCCTGTGACTACAACCAGGGCTGTTGCAACAGCACAGCACAGCTGAGTCACTTGCAAGCACAACAGCTTATATGCTTTTTTATTAGAGCACAGAGGGTCACCCTATTTCAATCTTATTTGTTCATGTAAAAAATGGGGAAGACAGTATTGTTTTAATTGAGCTCAGAGTCTCAGCTTGTGAAGTACAGAGAGGCGTTTTGGAAGAAGGAACTCCTAGCCTGTCATCTGCTGTTTCATTTTTATTTGAAATTCCTTTAAAAAAATCCTTCTTTATAAATTCTAAACAAGTATTCTGCTAATGACCGAATTTGCTTGACATCCAAAACAAGGCATAACATCATTGACATGATTGTATGTTCATGCTCTGGGATGAGATAAGTTACATGTTCCAGTATGGGATACCTTTTCATCAAGAAAGCCTTCTGTACATTTAACTTGCAGAGTCTTAATTACAAGACAATTAGGCAGACAGAGTCATGTTCCCTGATTACTTATTTGAGCAGATTAGCTCAGAACCACAAAATGTATTATAAATTGCATGTCATTTATCTTTCAGTGTGTGCTTACCACAGCTCATTCATTTATCTTTCAGTGTGTGCTTACCACAGCTCATTCATTTATCTTTCAGTGTGTGCTTACCACAGCTCATTCATTTATCTTTCAGTGTGTGCTTACCACAGCTCATTTATATTTCAGTGTGTGCTTACCACAGCTCATTTATATTTCAGTGTGTGCTTACCACAGCTCATTCATTTATCTTTCAGTGTGTGCTTACCACAGCTCATTCATTTATCTTTCAGTGTGTGCTTACCACAGCTCATTCATTTATCTTTCAGTGTGTGCTTACCACAGCTCATTCATTTATCTTTCAGTGTGCTTACCACAGCAACAGCATTCCGAAGGCAACAGTTCTGCCTTGTTGGTCTGTTTAATTAAGAGTATCTGTCAAAGAGAACCTCTAATCGCTAAGATTAGAGGTAATAATATAAATAATTAACATACAATCTTGTCAACAGGCATAATACGCCAGCAACTTAAAATATCCACAGCAGCTAAGAAGCTGCATTTCTTCTCTCATCTTGAACAGAAATTGTATATAACTGCAGGCTTTAAACATGTCTAGTGGAGTTGCAGACAACAAATAATACTGATAATTTTGATAATACTGACATCAGCACAGGACGAGTACTAGCCTCTTGGCTACAGAGCTTGCTCTTTAGTTAAATGGTAAGATGTTCATCTTGGAACTGTATGGTTTGCGGTTCGTGTACCAGTCAACATCTTTGAAAATATATAAGTCAGATACTGTTACCATTATTACTGGAAACTGTGATGTGTTACTTTTCTAAGTATAGCTAATTAAATGCCAGTGGAAGTCATGCCAGTTCCTCAAAGACAGCCAGTCCAGATGATCCATCATATAATTATAATGAGTCTTGGAACTGGTTTCAAATTGATTTTGCTAGTACAGTATAAAGAGCTTGGATCATGTAATATCCTGGATGAAGCATTCAGCAATGTGCAGGACTGCACCCACTTGCAAGTACTTGCTTTCAGCATTCACACAATGCAAATTGACACATTATTGGTAGATTGTTAATAAACTGTGTTTTATTAATCAGTTCCATTTAAGTGCACATTAAAACATGCTACGTGTACTGCGCTTGCCAGGGCATGTGGAAATGGTTTTAGCTCAGAAAACAAGGAAACGTCCATCTGAACGGAGCACAATGTACTGAGTTTGACCCTTAAAGCTCTTTTACAAAAAGCTAACTAAACAATTCCAGTAAATCTTACCTTATTTATATTACCATCACTAAGTAGATCTCAATTTTTCCTTAATTAGATTTTTAATGGTATTTATTTCTTGGCTATTAGTTAACAAAACGAATTTAATTTAGGATTAGGGTTAGGGTTAGGGTTAGGGTTATATATAGCGCCTTTCATACAATTAAGTATTTCAAAGCACTGTACAAGACAAAACATTAGGTTACTTACCGTAACCCTGGTTCTCTGAAAGAGAAGACGACCACCAATGACATTACATATGAGATATGCCTGCCCATTGGGTAGGTATTGCTGAGCTCTCTATACTAGAGCTGCCGATAGGCCCCTTCCTGGGATGTTGCACTCGGTCCCGCCCACCGATGGGATAAAACTCTCATCCAAAGGAAGCCATTTCTCTTTTTCCATTGAACCCGTGAGGGTGACCGATGCAACCTTGCGGTTGGTGGTCGTCTTCTCTTTCAGGCAACCAGGGTTACGGTAGGTAACCTAACATTCCCTTTCAATTCGAAGACGACCACCAACGACATTATGTATGGGATAATGTATACCAGAGCCGTCGCAAGGGAGAAGGAAAGGCAGCATATGAGGGAAGCACAACACTGTCTAACCAAGAGGTTAGTGGTGTGAACTTACACCCTCAAGGACCCTTGTGCCTACAGAAGGCAAGGCAGGGTCTACCACATTAAGATGGTAGAACCTGGAGAAGGTATGCGGTGTAGCCCAGCTAGCCACAGTACAAATATCAGACATCGAGGCACCTCTGAAGAGGGCCCAAGATGTAGCCAACCCTCTAGTGGAGTGTGCGGCTACCCTACCAGGTGGGGGCAAGCCAGCACTATTATATGCAGTCGAGACTGTATCCACAATCCAATGTGACAGATGCTGCTTAGAGAGGGGCTTTCCTACGGTCCTTGTCCTGTGACAGACGAAGAGCTGGTCAGATTGACGCAGAGCTCTTGTCCTATGTACGGAGCTTCTCAATGTCTGCACTGGGCAGAGGAAATTTAATCTCTCATCCTCCGTTGAAGCAAACGGAAGGCTGTGATCACCTTGGGGAGGAAAGCAGGGTTGGTGCACAGAGACACCCTGCTGCCATCCTCCCAAATATGCATACAGGACAGACAGCGTTGCCCATAGGGGCAGCAAGTTCCTCTGAGCTCACTGCAATAGCCTGAAGGCCATGCGATGCAACCCTGGGGACTGTCACCACTGTCGTGTTGTCCATCCGGATCAACACATGCTACCGCTCAGCACTGGGAGAAAGTGGTGGAGAGCAAGGGATACCGCTTGCAGCTCCAGCATGTTTATGTACAGGGACGTCCAGCGGTCCAGCCAGGATCCGCGTACTCCTCTGCCTTCCCTGACCGCTCCCCAACGCAAGTTGCAGGCGTCTGTTATCACCACTTGGTGGTTCAGCACTACTCCCATTCGTACACCTTTGCGCAGGTGAGAGGTAGTCCTCCATCAGCGTAGGGCTGCCGAACACACGTGAGACACAGTCAGCCGACGGTGTCTTTCGCGTTTGGCATCGAAGTGGAACACAGCCACACTTGTAGCAGGCACATGTGAAGCAGACCAGCTGAATGGCAGATATGGCTGCGGCCATCAGACCAAATAGTTTCTGGCACAATAGGAGGGTGACCTGCAATCCCTGTTGAAACAGGGAGAGGCAACCCTGGATAGCTGCAACTCTGTCATCCGACAGGTATGCGCGCATCATAATGGAGTCCAGCTGGAGGCCCAAGTACGTCGTGCCCTGCACTGGTGTAAGAAAACTCTTTGCATTGTTGATGGTGAGGCCCAGCCTCGCCAGATGCTCTGTCACGACCGCCGTGTGGGCCAGTGCTCCCTCTCGTAACTGGGAACAGATAAACCAGTCGTCGAGATAGTTTATTACTCTGATCCCCTGCAGCTGCAGGGGAGCCAGGATAGCGTCCACGCACTTTGAGAACATACAAGGAACTAGGGAGAGGCCGAATGGCAGCACAGGAAATGCTTCCTTGAAAAAAGAAGCAGAGATACTTTCTGTGCTCTGGACAAATGGGAACGTGAAAGTACACGTCCTGTAAGTCCAAGGTGGTGAACCAGTCGCCCGGCCCGGACTGACTGGAGGATGTGATGGTACGTCAGCATTTGGAACTTCCTTTCTTTTAAGAAGCAGTTGAGGATCCTCAGGTCTAAGATCGGGTGAAAGTCGGCATCCTTCTTGGGTACCAGAAAATACCTCGAATAGTACCCCTCTCAGTGGGAGTTGGGGTCTATGAGACGAATGGCTCGCTTACACAGCAAGGTGGCCACTTCTTTCTGAAGTACCAAGGCCTGGAGAAGGTTTGTCACAAAAGTATTCATGATGCCTCAAAAGCGAGGAGGTCCCAAGCGGAACTGAAGTGCGTAACCGTTTTGCACGGTGGCGAGCACCCAGGAGTCTGAGGTGCAAGCGCGCCAGTACTGCAGCTGTTGTGCCAAAAAGGGGGTCTGAGGCCACCAGCCTTCAGGGGCCCTACTCGGGCTGCCGAGGCTGAGGAGGGGCAGTTTGGTGTGGCTGTTCAGGGTGTGGCCCTGAAAACGCCTCCTGTAACGCTGGTGTGTGGACTGACCATGGTTGCTTGCCCTGTAGGCGATGCCTTAGGTCACCCAGCGGAGCCATGGGGACTGGAACTGTGACAGTCCACGTCTGAGGAGCTTGCCAGTGGCTCGACAGAGGCGCGGGGAGGAAGCAACGTGGCCACCTGCCAGGACGCCTCGCTTCACGGTGAGATCTCTGTAAGATTTCCTACACGGCTGTTCTGGGGATATAGGCGCGTCTAACAGCGCGGCCTTATCCGCATCAGGAACTCTGGCTTGTGACAGCCACAGCTGTCTGTATTAGACAGGCGAGTTGCCTGTGCCTCTGCTGCATATGCCCGCTTGTGATGCGTTTCTGTCACCTTATATTGAGGGTTCCGGAGTCTACCGGGGGGAACTCCTCTAAGCCTAGCTTATTAGCTTATTCGCGCCTTCTAAGGAGGCAAGCGGTGCGGGCCTGTTTTAGCACGCTAGGACCCGAGGCCGGACGATCCAGGGAGGAGCGTACCTCCTCCATGAAGTCTGGGAAAGCCGGAAACTTCCGAGGGCGAGGAGCTATTGCCTGTGTCCGGAAAACAGACCGGCGTGGTTCTGCCGCTGGCGTCCAGGGGACCTGCAGGAAAGCTGCAGCACGTCCCATAAGTGCCGAAACCGAGCTGGACAACAAGGGGGGGCACTGGCTTCCGAGGCTACCTCGAAGCCAGGTTCTTCCTCAGCAGGGGTCTCGCCCACCTCCATGTCAGAGGAGAAGGAGGCCCCTTCCCCAGAAGCCGCTATGGAGAGCGTGTCCTCTTGCGCTAGCTGAGACACCTCTTCCCATCCACCCTGAACTCCCCTGGGGGAGGGGGGGGTATGGCAATTGGGGCTGCAACAGGGCCTGGACAGGGGCCTGGGCTGCCGGCGGCTGTTTAGACAAGAGCTCTAGGACCTGGGCCATCTTGAGGTCCATAATGTCCCTTGCCTGCTTGGAATGCTTTACCCTTCTCGCTTGCAGAGATGGAGAGTGACTATGGGTGGCCTGCGCATTGGGGATGCCTAGCAGGGTGTCCTGGGACCGGTCATGGAGGAGGGGCTCTGGGGCTCCAAGAGCCACCCACGGTCCGGCCAGAGAACACGGAGCTCGCCCTTGTGGCCCTCTCCAAATGAGCTTCTTTCACCCGGGGCTGGAAAGCCTCACAGATGCTACAGGCCACATCCCTCTCGAGGGCCATGGTGGCATGTTGAACACCCAAGCACCGCGCACAGAGGGTATGTTTGTGCTCTTGCGGGATATTGGTGTTGCAGGCCGTGCAGGGGTGGAACCCCGACTTGCCTGATGTGGGCCTGGTGTTGTTCATTGGCCGTGCACTAAACACCACTTGCACTGTGCTCAAGCACTGGCTAAGTGCAAACACTGTGCGCTCACCCACTAGCGCTGTAGCAGAGGGTAGCCATGCGAGCTGAGCCAAGTACTGTGCACTATGTGCACCGCGTACCATGCAGCACCGTGAGTTCCCGCACTAGCGTTGTAGCAGTGGGTACCAAGAACGGTGTGTACCAAGTACCGCGTGAACCAAGTACTGAGAGCTCTATGTGCACCATGTACCGTGCAGCGCTGTGACTGTGCACTGGCACAGAGCACCGTGTGCCGTATGCACTGAGCACTTGTGCACCGAGATACCTAAGTATCAAGGGCTATGCATGCGCCGTGGTACCGAAGCACCAGGGGGCGCTACGCAAACGTGCCTACCCTAACCGCACAGTGACACTCACCTGGTCAGCACGTAGCGTGTACCAGGAGGACACAAGCCTGAAGCCGCGGTGGGCGAATTGAAGCAGACAGCAAAAACACGATAGAAAGATAGTATAGGGAAGAGCACACTGTTTGTTTACAAGGCCCGACTCACCGAGGTGGGTGGGCCTACGCAGCCAGCAGGGTCTACTCGACAGCGGGGATGCGGCAAGGCCTAGCCCCATTGAGGATCTGTGTACTATCAGAAAACAATGACAACCACTCACGGATGACTGCACAGGCAGTTGCTCACACACGACAGACAGATACAAAGAGCGGCCTACCATGCAAGCGAGGAGGCCGCTGAAAGAAAGGCAAAAAGGCTCTGTCTTTTTCAAAGTTGTTGATTCCGCGAGTCAGCTTTCAACACGAATGCAAGGGAAATACAATACAATCGACTCGATTCGACTCGAGGAGCTCTTTTCTGTCAACACGCTCAGCTCAACACAGAGGTCTTACCGTACCGTCTTGAGAAGGAAAAAGAGAAATGGCTTCCTTTGGATGAGAATTTTATCCCCTCGGTGGGCGGGACCGAGTGCATCATCCCAGGAAGGGGCCTATCGGCAGCTCTGGTATAGAGCTCAGCAATACCTACCCAATGGGCAGGCATATCCCATATGTAATGTCATTGGTGGTCGTCTTCGAATTGAAAGGGAACAACAGAAAAGAGCAGGCCGGCAGCAGTCAGTCTTAAAGCATGTGGAGGAATATATGTGAATAAATAACCTGGTGCCATATCATTAAAGTGCTAGAAGTCAAAAGTAACATTTTAAAATCAGCTCTAAAATTTTCTTTGAACCCAGTGCAGTGAGGCCAGAACAGCAACAATTTAACCAGTAATCCAGCCCTTTGTACAATAACCAGAAATACAGATTTAATTACAGACTAAATATATGCTAGGGACATATCCCTGTGCTTTACCCCAGCCTCTATGACATTCAAACCTCTGGTTTCCATTGTAACAATATCTATAAAGATATTTGATTGACAAGCCTTTTTGCTAGGCAACACTTCTTAGTGAATAGATCTCAATTAAGGCACTTCATGCTAGTGGCAAGTGAGAACCAGTGCTCTGATTATTTAAAATTGGGTATGACTACTGACAACAGCCAAATAGTCACCTGAAAGTAATCCCATGTGACAGGGGCCAATGAATGAGATTGCAGGGATCAGATTCATGTCATGTCATTTAACAACAATGCTCGTCCACAGGATTGCATTCGTAACATGATCACAGAAGAGAATATCTGGCACCCCAGATACTGAGATACAGTAAATAAAAAGCCACTGGACACTTTTCAAATGTGGATTTTCCTTTCAGTTTAGATACTGTGAATAATGTTGATAGGGTGTAATACCGGTATGAAAGAGCCCCTAACGTCTCACTATTCCCTGCAGTAAATTGAATATTTCCTTGCTGAGGATTTACAAATAACATATCCTCTTGATTGAATTGTTTTCTTTTAATTCACTGCAACCAATCGATTATTCTACATAATTACATGTATAACTCTCTTTACTGTTTTCTAAAACGTGACCACTGGGAAATTCCAACTGATTCATCATCTCAAGAAAGGATGGAATCCCAGAATCCCAAACTCAGGAAGAGTTTACGGTTAATGGATCATTCACATCTACAGCAAATTCCTTACTGGATAATCGACAGAAGCACTTACTGTAAATACATTAGTTTCCATCAAATGCATCTGAACCTTCAAGATGTTCATCATTAGTCAACATGCAGTTGTATATACCTGTAGATTGTTTCAGAAATTGTGCCCTGTGTACAAATGCAAAGTTTTATTAACTGTTTGCAAATACAATCCAACCTCCATCCAGTAAGTCAGGAGACCAACATACACCTCACAGTAGACTTCCCTGGAGCCCAATAAAAGTGCATGCTGCAGTGAGATGTTCACTTTGATGGTCAACTGCTCCTTCGCTGTTAAATATCTTGATCTTTGTGGAACCTATCCAGGTTTTAATTAGCTGCATTATCTGAATTATTTTGCTAAACCCTCCAAAATGTTAGTATTATATAATATTGCATACATGATGCAGATGTTTCCAGCCTCCCAGGTATCTGGTATTAATAATAAACAAAAATAGAGCAGAATGTCAGAAGTGTTCCGTGAAGATTCACGACTGCCAAGGAAAAATGTTATTTTTAATTACAGAATTTCCATTTATGATTTTCTCTGAAGAGAAAACTCTCCAACTTTTGCTGTATTTTATTTATTTATTTATTTTTACTTACTTTACTAAAAAGCATATATATCAGACTCATTAGCATAACAACTTTCTCCCAAGTCCCCTTTTAGTTTTCCAACGAGAGGTAAGAAAACATTTGGGCTACATTCTCAAAGCTCCTCATTCCAAATCGTCAATAGCACAATTTTTTCTGATGGTAACAATGCACCCAATAAAGTTACCAAAATCATAAATAAACAACCATGGCTTGTGGGTAGTCTAAAGTTGTTTCTTATTTGTTTTTGTTTTTTTAATTGTTAATGATGTTTTTATTATTGTTAATGGTGTTTTTTTATTGTTAATGATGCTTTTTTAACTGGTAATGGTGTTTTTTAACTGGTAATGGTGTTTTTTAAATTGGTAATGGCGTTTTAAAATTTGGGTTGATGGCACTTTGTAGTAAGTTGGTTTGAAAATCTAGCCTTTTGTCTTTTGCTCATTAAACTGTTGCACTGGTGGGGATTAGCTAATGTGGATTGATTTATCTAAATATGTTTAAGCCCAAAATGTTCTGAAGTCCAGGAGGAAGAGTGTTATTTCCTGTCCTCTCATGTCTCACCTTCTGAACGCAGCGCATTATTAAACACAGAAAACAAAAGAGCCCCTCAGTTGGTACGCCCACTGACAAGTCCTGTGCTTCCTCTCAGCCTGCCTCATGCTTGACAGATATGAAGATAAGTTACATTGCAAGGTTGAGCCCAGAGCTTTCTCAATCTGACATGGAGTATGGATTCATGCTTTTCTCCCCTCTGGGGTGGATTATTGCAATTCTCTGTTTGTTGTCTCCTTAGATGCTTCATTGAACAGCTTCATTTAGCAGGCTCCAGTTGATGCAAAATAATGCTTCTTGAATAGCAACTCATACTAAATCATCACACTTTGTTACTTCAATCCTTAGTTCAGGGAGAGTCAATAAATACCACCTTACAATGACGGTCAAGGTCTTGAACACCTTTTTCATGATAACACTCACCTACAAAAATAAAACAATCATTTACAAGTGTCACCACATTCCTCTTTTAAATTGAAAAATATCATGGGACATGTACCCACAGTGCATAGAATTTAAAATCGGAAAACACTTTATTAAAAACTCAGAGCAATAAGTTGGGTTATAGCATCTTAAAGAAGTGGTATGTTAAACACCTTTGTTGTTATTTTTATTTTTTAAGTATGAGAATATAAAAATTTTCCACAACATGTAAACATCTTACACACATATATATATACTGTATATATATATATATATATATATATATATATATATATATATATATATATATATATACATTGCTGTGCATTTTCTACTCTGATGTATTATGAGCATCAACAATTTACTCAAAGCCTCCACTAGTGTTTTCTACTATTATAACAACCTTGACTTGCATAAGAAAGGAAAAACATTGAGTGAAATAGCTTTCATCACTTGATTTCCAAGGTATGGTATCCGAAGCATTATCAACAAGTACAGAGAAACATCATCTGTAGTCTTTTTCAATTCTTGAAGATAGACAGCAGTGTGGAGTAGTGGTTAGGGCTCTGGACTCTTGACCAGAAGGTTGTGGATTCAATCCCAGGTAGGGGACACTGTACCCTTGAGCAAAGTACTTTACTTAGATTGCTCCAGTAAAAACCCAACTGTATAAATGGGTAATTGCATGTAAAAATAATGTGTAACAAATAATGTGATATTTTGTAACGATTGTAAGTCGCCCTGGATAAGGGCGTCTGCTAAGAAATAAATAATAAGGAAGAGAAAGAAGACAAACGTTGAATTGACAACAGAGCTGGCAGAAGACACAGGTGTCATTGTCCATCCATCAACAGTCCAAAGCACCTTTGACCATTGTTCCATAGTCCAATTTCTGTGTTCTTTTGCATATTTTAGTCTTTTAGTCTTTTTCCCCTTTCTTAATAGAGGGATTCTTACTGCAACACATCCTTTAAGTCCTGATTTCAAGAGGGGCCTTCGTACTGTCGTACTGTTACAGTGTTATGTTCAAACCTTATTCAGTTACTTGATTAGGCTATTTTTTTAATGCATGTGGGATATTTTGTACTACGTTGCTAGGTAACTGGAAAGCAATTCAGTGGGGTGCCCTTTACACTGTTTAAAAAAAAAAAAAACTTGTTTATCTTTTAGAATGGAATTATCACTTTGAGAATTAATTGCGTAAAGCAATATACTGGTTCTACCATCTCTCTCTCTCTCTCTCTCTCTCTCTCTCTCTCTCTCTCTCTCTCTCTATATATATATATATATATATTAATGATGAGATGTCTAAAACAAAGAGTTATTTTTACCCTGGGAGGGATTTTGCTTTGAAAATTGGTTATAACTGCATGTATTTATTTATGTAAATGCTTTTACTTACAATGGGCCTGTATTTAAACAACAAACAACACTTTCTTTAACACTTATGCTACTCTGTAGATTGACAACAGTACTATTTATACAGTAATTTTACTCCATCACTGGCTTAACATCTCTTATTGTCAGAACTTCTCAGTTTTTCACTGCCCTTCCAGACATAAAATGTTACTGAAAGTGCTTATTTTTATTCAGTTGCTATACTTAAGGTATATTCACCCCATGCCAGTAAGCTGATCGTGCCACTAGAAGAATATCTTCAGTATGTGGCCTTTTCACAAAGTGGCAGGTTCCATGGCAATTTAATTAATGTCATATGCAGACATCAATTGCATAGAAATTTAATATGGTTTCTACAGTGGATTTTTTTTAATACCACTATTGGTTTATTAATAATATTTATATATATTTTGTAAATTGGGAAACAGTTGGTAAATAAATGCTTTAAAATGAATATAAAAATCCAGTTAGCCCGTTTCTATTTGGTATTTTGTTTTACTGCCATTAAGTTTATTTTACTTGATATATGTTATTCCTTGTATTAAACTCCATAAGCTGTAATGGAACACCATGTATCACACGAGTTCCAATGCAGTGCGACCATAATAAAACACCTACAGGTGATATCAATCTTTTATCCTGCTCTCAGAACAAAAATACTAACATCTGCTGTAACAAGTCTGTTCTACTCATTTTATGGCACCATTTTTTTTTTCAACTTATGTACAAATTGATAAAAAAATGTATAGGTCCCAGTTTATTTAGCTTTTACTGTAGTGATAAGAATGATTTCCAAGAGGCTATATTGGCGTTTTCAGCAGGGTTTCATTATCCTTACCTTTCTGTCACAGTGTGAACTTGTTATTATTTCTGCCACAGCCATCAGGCTGTTAAGAAGACTGGCTCTATCAAAGGTTATTACTGTATGTGAAGGAACAAGGAAATCACTATATTCATTCCTCACAATGCCTATCATTGTGTGAACTGATATAACATATATACCAGGGGTGGCCAAACTTCCTGACCCTACGAACCGCATACCAAAATTTCCATATAGCAGAAATCCTGTTGTGTCTCGCAGTGTTCCAGAATTACAGGGCCAGATGGCAACACTAATACCAAAGTGACACAATTTCCTAACAAGCAAGTCCTAGAGAGGTTGTCTCTAATCTTAATATAAAGCTTGTGAGGTTTTCAGGCAGGAAATCTATAGTATCATTAATACAGTTCCTAGTACATCACATTTATTCATTGGTCAACCTACAAGCCATTTACCGGCAAGTTCCCATCAACCTATAAGGTATATAAACCTACCTCGTAAACTCAGTGCTGCCATGCTTTCGAATTACCACCTCCTCCCCAACCACCACCTCCTCACTCCCCAACCACCACCCCCTCACTCCCAGCCTTGTCCAGAGGGGGGCAGTATACGATGCTCCTCTGCCTAATACTTTCTGTTCACCGGGTTGAACAGGTCGCATAGATTTAGTTTTTTAGCAGGCGGCACCGTAATGCTCTGAAGGATGAGGCTGTGCTCCAACTATTGTTTTTCTACTTTTATGTTTCTTCAACCATTGTTTGGGTTCAGTGTTTTTGGAAATCGGTTATATTTTGTATTATAATCAAGGTGGTTATCCACGATGACCTTCATGTCCTTTGCCTGTGCATTGTTTTCAAGTGATCTATGGCAGAAATCATGCTGTTACATGGGATGTGCCTGAGCCCTGGGAAAGCTATAGAGCCTTCCAGCAAGACAAGATGTTGTATCACACCTTGTCGCTTCTCACCATGTTAAGATGATGAAAGGCACAATCAAAATTGGATGTCACAGACTGACAGAGAAAATTAATCTCAATCTACCCAAGGGAAGTCGCCAACCATTGCAAGAAGTTACAAAGAAAAGGAAAATTACAAAATCTATGCTGTTAACAGTCAGTTTAGTTTCAAAGTTTTTGTTTCTCACAAAAGAGGGAAACGATGTGCGATTAACCTGACATAGTTTTGACCAAAATTAGAGTACTCAACCAGAATAGACTTCTCAATGCATGCAATCATCTGTCTTTGAAAGACATACAGATTGTTTAGATAACTATGCTTAGAGCAACCAAAAAATCAACATCTTTGATGTTGTTTGTCTTTATAACCAGTATTGTGACCTTTGCTGCAAAGGAAACTTTGTACTGGTATGGAATGTCTGAGTTTTCTTGTTGTTAACTCTTTCAGTCCAGAAAAAAGCGAAAGTATACATGAGAACAGGACGACATTTTTTGTATATATATTTCTACACTACCTTAGCCTGGGATCTAGGAGTCCAGTGAGGTTCCAATGTGATTTCCACCGGCATGTGTTAACATACAGCACAAAGGTAAGGGACTGTGGCAAAGTGCCCCGCCCCTGTGTGCATTTGTGTGTTCTATGTTGTATGTATGCGTGCGTATGTCAATGTTGGTGTATAGATTGGTACACGGGATATAAACAGGTCTGTGTTTCACGTGTGTTTAAATTGTATATTTGTATTTAGGCACGGGATTGCACATCACGCACGTGCATTTAAAATATAATATGCGAGCACGGGGTTGCACAGAATTAATTCACGTGCTGGGATTCAAGTGAATAATTAATTAGTAATTGAATCCCAGCACAACAGTATATATAGACGCATATTTCATTCAGTCAGGGTTGGGTGTTCGGAAGAGGAGAACGGGTGAGAGAGAGAGGAGAGTTAAAATAAGTAAGATCGTAAACGTAAAGTGTTTGTTCTCACCGTGTCTGTTTGTCTGTCCGTGCACCGTTTGTTTAGTGTTAGTCCGTTTTGTATGTCTGTTTATTTTGGCGCAAGTGCCGTGTCCTGTTTTTGTACTGTTTACAACCCTTTTATTTGTTAATAAACGCTGAGTGCAGCCATTGCACTCAGCTCATCACCATCACCGTCTGTCTGTGTTTGAATTCCTTCCTGCTTCCGGTCTGACGCCACCCACTCTGGCCGTCTTTGTGACACGTGGTGTCATCGTGGGATAATAGCGCCTCCAAGCGTCAGACCAGGAGGGGTTTTGTTTAAAAAAAAAAAAAAAAAAAATATATATATATATATATATATAATGGCAGAAGACGCCACAAAATGGCGGGACTGGTTCCTGGAGAATGCTGGGCTGGAGGCCCAGGCTCTGCCCATAGTCGTTCGGGCCCTGTGGATGATGGACAGTGAGAGATGGGAGGCCTATCAGCAGGAACACACCCCAAACACCTTGGAGGAAGGTGTGGAGTTTCTCCTCAGCTACCTGGAGGCAACGATAAACGGAACAGCAGCCCAGGTAGCAGGACCACCAGCAGAGGAGTACCTGCTGTCCCCATCTCCACCAGCAGAGGGTGAATGCCTGCTGGTTTTGCCTCCACAGCCCAAGCGGGAGACAGATAAAGAGGTGAAGGACAGGGAGGAGGAGTGCCGCCTAAGGGCCAGGCATCCACGGCGATGTAACAAGCCATCGTCGGGGTGCCTCCTCTGCGACCAGGATCACCTGTTCGCCCACTGTCCCTTCCGCAGTTATGGGGAGGAGCCTGAGCGTCCACAGCCCAAGCGGGAGGAGCCTGAGCGTCCACAGCCCAAGCGGGAGGAGCCTGAGCGTCCACAGCCCAAGCGGGAGGAGCCTGAGCGTCCACAGCCCAAATGGGAGGAGCCTGAGCGTCCACAGCCCAAATGGGAGGAGCCTGAGCGTCCACAGCCCAAATGGGAGGAGCCTGAGCGTCCACAGCCCAAGCGGGAGGAGCCCGAACGTCCTACGCCTGAGTGGGAGGAGCCCGAACGTCCTACGCCTGAGTGGGAGGAGCCCGAACGTCCTACGCCTGAGTGGGAGGAGCCCGAACGTCCTATGCCTGAGTGGGGGGAGCCCGAACGTCCACAGCCCAAAAGGGAGGAGTCGGTGCGTCCACAGCCCAAAAGGGAGGAGTCGGTGCGTCCACAGCCCAAAAGGGAGGAGTCGGTGCGTCCACAGCCCAACAGGGAGGAGTCGGGGCGTCCACAGCCCAAAAGGGAGGAGTCGGTGCGTCCACAGCCCGAAGAGAGGGAAGTCGGGGCTTCCACAGCCCTAGGACCCAAGCTGCCAGCAGAGGGTGAATACCTGCTGGTCCCACCTCCACCAGCAGAGGGTGAATGCCTGCTGGTTCCACCTCCACCGCAGTGGGAGGACTGCTTGCCCCTCCCACCTCCACCAGCAGAGGGTGAATACCTGCTGGTTCCACCTTCACCGCAGTGGGAGGACTGCTGGCCCCTCCCACCTCCACCAGCAGAGGGTGAATACCTGCTGGTTCCACCACCGCCAGGAGCAGAGGAGCTGGAGCTGCCTCTGCCTCCGCCACCGCCCGGAGCAGAGGAGCCGGAGCTGCCTCTGCTGCCCGTACCTCCGCAGGGAGTACGGTGGCCGGAGCCCCAGAAAGGGGAGCTGCCGGCCACGAAGAAGGGGGAGGAGGTCTGGAGACCACCAACCCCAGCAGCAGTTTTGCTGCCGGAAATCGTGGGGGAGGTCAGGAGACCTGCTCCCACTGCAGCAGTTTCGCTGCCGGAGATCGTGGGGGAGGTCCGGAGACCTGCTCCCACTGCAGCAGTTTCGCTGCCGGAGATCGTGGGGGAGGTCCGGAGACCTGCTCCCACTGCAGCTTCTTCGCTGCCGGCAGTACTGTGGTCGGAGCCCCACCAAAGGGAGCTACCGGCTACAAAGACAGGGGGAGAGGTCAGGAGACCAGCATCCCCCGCAGCAATTTCGCTGCAAGCATGGACCAGAAGGCTGTCAGCCGTGCCACTACCGGCAGGGGTGCTGACAGCATTGCCAGCCATGAGCCCACTGAAGCCTCCCTTCCCAGCCCGAGACTTTGTCCTGGACTGCTGGATTTTTAAGGGGGGAGGTGGCCGTTGAGGCCATGTGTGCTGCGCACAAGGGGGGGTATATGTGGCAAAGTGCCCCGCCCCTGTGTGCATTTGTGTGTTCTATGTTGTATGTATGCGTGCGTATGTCAATGTTGGTGTATAGATTGGTACACGGGATATAAACAGGTCTGTGTTTCACGTGTGTTTAAATTGTATATTTGTATTTAGGCACGGGATTGCACATCACGCACGTGCATTTAAAATATAATATGCGAGCACGGGGTTGCACAGAATTAATTCACGTGCTGGGATTCAAGTGAATAATTAATTAGTAATTGAATCCCAGCACAACAGTATATATAGACGCATATTTCATTCAGTCAGGGTTGGGTGTTCGGAAGAGGAGAACGGGTGAGAGAGAGAGGAGAGTTAAAATAAGTAAGATCGTAAACGTAAAGTGTTTGTTCTCACCGTGTCTGTTTGTCTGTCCGTGCACCGTTTGTTTAGTGTTAGTCCGTTTTGTATGTCTGTTTATTTTGGCGCAAGTGCCGTGTCCTGTTTTTGTACTGTTTACAACCCTTTTATTTGTTAATAAACGCTGAGTGCAGCCATTGCACTCAGCTCATCACCATCACCGTCTGTCTGTGTTTGAATTCCTTCCTGCTTCCGGTCTGACGCCACCCACTCTGGCCGTCTTTGTGACACGTGGTGTCATCGTGGGATAATAGCGCCTCCAAGCGTCAGACCAGGAGGGGTTTTGTTTAAAAAAAAAAAAAAAAAAAAAATATATATATATATATATATAATGGCAGAAGACGCCACAAAATGGCGGGACTGGTTCCTGGAGAATGCTGGGCTGGAGGCCCAGGCTCTGCCCATAGTCGTTCGGGCCCTGTGGATGATGGACAGTGAGAGATGGGAGGCCTATCAGCAGGAACACACCCCAAACACCTTGGAGGAAGGTGTGGAGTTTCTCCTCAGCTACCTGGAGGCAACGATAAACGGAACAGCAGCCCAGGTAGCAGGACCACCAGCAGAGGAGTACCTGCTGTCCCCATCTCCACCAGCAGAGGGTGAATGCCTGCTGGTTTTGCCTCCACAGCCCAAGCGGGAGACAGATAAAGAGGTGAAGGACAGGGAGGAGGAGTGCCGCCTAAGGGCCAGGCATCCACGGCGATGTAACAAGCCATCGTCGGGGTGCCTCCTCTGCGACCAGGATCACCTGTTCGCCCACTGTCCCTTCCGCAGTTATGGGGAGGAGCCTGAGCGTCCACAGCCCAAGCGGGAGGAGCCTGAGCGTCCACAGCCCAAGCGGGAGGAGCCTGAGCGTCCACAGCCCAAGCGGGAGGAGCCTGAGCGTCCACAGCCCAAATGGGAGGAGCCTGAGCGTCCACAGCCCAAATGGGAGGAGCCTGAGCGTCCACAGCCCAAATGGGAGGAGCCTGAGCGTCCACAGCCCAAGCGGGAGGAGCCCGAACGTCCTACGCCTGAGTGGGAGGAGCCCGAACGTCCTACGCCTGAGTGGGAGGAGCCCGAACGTCCTACGCCTGAGTGGGAGGAGCCCGAACGTCCTATGCCTGAGTGGGGGGAGCCCGAACGTCCACAGCCCAAAAGGGAGGAGTCGGTGCGTCCACAGCCCAAAAGGGAGGAGTCGGTGCGTCCACAGCCCAAAAGGGAGGAGTCGGTGCGTCCACAGCCCAACAGGGAGGAGTCGGGGCGTCCACAGCCCAAAAGGGAGGAGTCGGTGCGTCCACAGCCCGAAGAGAGGGAAGTCGGGGCTTCCACAGCCCTAGGACCCAAGCTGCCAGCAGAGGGTGAATACCTGCTGGTCCCACCTCCACCAGCAGAGGGTGAATGCCTGCTGGTTCCACCTCCACCGCAGTGGGAGGACTGCTTGCCCCTCCCACCTCCACCAGCAGAGGGTGAATACCTGCTGGTTCCACCTTCACCGCAGTGGGAGGACTGCTGGCCCCTCCCACCTCCACCAGCAGAGGGTGAATACCTGCTGGTTCCACCACCGCCAGGAGCAGAGGAGCTGGAGCTGCCTCTGCCTCCGCCACCGCCCGGAGCAGAGGAGCCGGAGCTGCCTCTGCTGCCCGTACCTCCGCAGGGAGTACGGTGGCCGGAGCCCCAGAAAGGGGAGCTGCCGGCCACGAAGAAGGGGGAGGAGGTCTGGAGACCACCAACCCCAGCAGCAGTTTTGCTGCCGGAAATCGTGGGGGAGGTCAGGAGACCTGCTCCCACTGCAGCAGTTTCGCTGCCGGAGATCGTGGGGGAGGTCCGGAGACCTGCTCCCACTGCAGCAGTTTCGCTGCCGGAGATCGTGGGGGAGGTCCGGAGACCTGCTCCCACTGCAGCTTCTTCGCTGCCGGCAGTACTGTGGTCGGAGCCCCACCAAAGGGAGCTACCGGCTACAAAGACAGGGGGAGAGGTCAGGAGACCAGCATCCCCCGCAGCAATTTCGCTGCAAGCATGGACCAGAAGGCTGTCAGCCGTGCCACTACCGGCAGGGGTGCTGACAGCATTGCCAGCCATGAGCCCACTGAAGCCTCCCTTCCCAGCCCGAGACTTTGTCCTGGACTGCTGGATTTTTAAGGGGGGAGGTGGCCGTTGAGGCCATGTGTGCTGCGCACAAGGGGGGGTATATGTGGCAAAGTGCCCCGCCCCTGTGTGCATTTGTGTGTTCTATGTTGTATGTATGCGTGCGTATGTCAATGTTGGTGTATAGATTGGTACACGGGATATAAACAGGTCTGTGTTTCACGTGTGTTTAAATTGTATATTTGTATTTAGGCACGGGATTGCACATCACGCACGTGCATTTAAAATATAATATGCGAGCACGGGGTTGCACAGAATTAATTCACGTGCTGGGATTCAAGTGAATAATTAATTAGTAATTGAATCCCAGCACAACAGTATATATAGACGCATATTTCATTCAGTCAGGGTTGGGTGTTCGGAAGAGGAGAACGGGTGAGAGAGAGAGGAGAGTTAAAATAAGTAAGATCGTAAACGTGTCCTGTTTTTGTACTGTTTACAACCCTTTTATTTGTTAATAAACGCTGAGTGCAGCCATTGCACT
This sequence comes from Acipenser ruthenus, assembly GCF_902713425.1. Taxonomy (NCBI): domain Eukaryota; kingdom Metazoa; phylum Chordata; class Actinopteri; order Acipenseriformes; family Acipenseridae; genus Acipenser; species Acipenser ruthenus. The sequence continues at coordinate 79,330,415 of NC_081194.1, forward strand.
CAGCTCATCACCATCACCGTCTGTCTGTGTTTGAATTCCTTCCTGCTTCCGGTCTGACGCCACCCACTCTGGCCGTCTTTGTGACAGGGACCTTGAGGATTGAAAGGGTTAAGCTGTAACTCACATGAACCACAAGTTTATTTGATAAAAGTTAATATCATCAGCTGACTGATGTTATTAACTTTTACCCGAACAACGGCTTTGTTAACAAAAAAAAAAGAAAAGAAAGGAAGAAGAGAAAGAAAGGGAAGCAAAGCATTATTCTGTTCCTGGCTGGAATGACCCCATCCCTGTCCTGCTTGCTTGAACGCTCCATTAAACAACTTCAAATCTGATGTTTTGGATTCCAATCACTTTGTGTTGTTTTAATTGGAAATAATAAAGCAGAGCCCCATTATTTTCAAGAAAGAGAGAGATTCCTTTCAGCACTCTCTGAATCAGTGCTGTGAGAAATGAAGAATCCACAATGATCTCCTGTGAAGACTAGACTGAGAAGACTTACAGAAACCAAGTTATTGAAGAGTTATTGATGCGCCCGAACAACTGACTGTGGTGGTGCATCTGTCTGAATGGATACTGAGGCACAGCTGCTCCCCCAACAAAGACCTGAGACCAGAGTACAGTGTGCAAAGTTATTTCTATACATTTCTATATCACCTGAAAAGGTCTGCCTTTAAGCTGTGCTATTGCATTTTTAATCCCTCTAAATCATCATTATCAGGTGGATTTGGAAATGATGAATATTCATGAATTGAGTTATTATTATCATGTTAGTGCGTGATTAATAATAATGTGCAGTATTGACTATTGAATTACCATGGCATGAATGATCATAATTATCAATCTAGTATTCAGCACAATTCCCTGCAGACCTGATTAAACTAAACAAGGAAGCATTCAGAATAGCCAAATAAACATGTCCTTATTTCAGAGTAGAACTGCAGTAGTTTCTGCTCTGATAGCAGATAAATCAGAAATATTTCGTTTTTTTTCAGGAAAGAACATTTTTTTGAGCATGTGGCCCAGTGACCTTATACTGCAGACGCTTCCATTGAAAGCATTATGGTTTGAAAAATAAATAGTGTGCATGCTGAGCTTTGTATTGGCGTGTGTCTACTGCACATACACACATACAAATCATTAATATTTTTTTTAAATCACTTTACCTTGGGGGAAAAAAATGTTGTTGCTGTTCTTGTATCAGACGACCTTATGAAAAGTTGAATTGTAACATAAAACTTTGATATAAAAAAATGTATATTTTGTGATCATAACTTTCTGTTGCCATTATCTGAAATCCTCTTTTGCATTTCTCTGTTTATTTACCATTTCAGTGTTGTAGCTTATATCACATTCTCAGGGTCAGTAAACTCAGCAGCACCTTGAAAGAATTGACTGAGTCTGTTGTGAAAACTGTACTTTGTGCATAAATAAAGTACTTACACTGAAACTCCCTTAACCTTGCTAGCCGCAAAAGATGTATGACATTTGAACAGAAGCATGAGGTAACACTGTTCACTTTGCTTATTAAAACTTGAGACCCCAGAATATCTTATGTGGACATTGGAATCTACTTTGTTGCAACCCTGTCAATCTCTCTTTTGTAACTGAAATCTTAATTACCCATCTAAAAATGGTAACATAAGAAATTCTAGAACGAGAAAAAGGCCATTCGACCCAACTATGGTCGCTCGCTTTGATGTAAGCGTGGTCCGTTAGCACTCAGGAGAGGAAGACAAAAAAACCCTAACCAGGTTAGTAAACCTCTGGGAATCCGTGGCTAGATGGACCACCCTTCCTCCAGACGGCTAGCAAAATGTCTTAATTATGGTCACAGAGAGGGTTATACAGTATTGTTCATCCATTCTGTTCTTGAAGGATCCGATCTGGCAGCCTTAGGGGGCCTGGCCCGTCCACTACTCAACACTAGGGGCAGCAGTGTGGAGTAGTGGTTAGGGCTCTGGACTCTTGACCGAAGGGTCGTTGGTTCAATCCCTGGTGGGGTACACTGCTTCTATACCCTTGAGCAAGGTACTTTGCCTGTAATGTTTTTGAGTCCTATGTACTTTAAATGTCATCTGCCATGTGTCAGCCCAAGCTTGACTCTTATCTAAATCTCTTTGTATTATCAAAGTTGCTTATTGGGAGTTGGCTACCCCTCCCAGTTTTGTGTCGTCTGCAGATTTGCATAGTTTACTGATTATGTCTTGGTCCAAGTCATTTATATAGATTAGGAATAGCAATGACCACCATACTGATGCCTGTGGTACCCCACTTGTTATGTTACTCCAGTTTGATGCCTGGCCTCTAATTATAACTCTCTGCTTTCTGTCTTGTAACCAGTTATGAATCCATGCAGCTACTTTACCATTTACTCCTACTGATTTAATCTTTAGGTATAGTCTTTTGTGCGGTACTTTGTCAAATGCTTTGTGAAAATCTATGTAGATGATGTCATAAGCACTATCCTTGTAATCTCTAGTAGTCACCTCCTGAAAGAAATCTAGTAAATTAGTTAAACAAGATCTACCCTTCCTAAAGCCATGTTGGCTGTCTCCTGTAATGTTGTTACTATATAAATATTACTCTATTTTGGTCCTTATTATAGTTTCCATGATTTTACATATGATTGATGTTAAACTTTTAGGTCTGTAGTTTAAATGTATATCCCTTTTTAAATATAGGAACAAAATTGCCAATTTTCTAGTCCAGTGGGATGGCTCCATTATTTATAGATTTATTGAATGTATAATATATTGGTTTAAAAATCTGTTCTCTAGTTTCCCTGAGGACTCCTGGACAGATTCCATCGGGCCCTGAGGATTTGTTTATTTTAAGTGCTGCTACTCCTTTAGTCCTTCATTCTTTTCTATAGCAAACACTGGTAATGATGTTTGTGTACATTCTGTTAACCTTGGTATATTGCATAAATCCTCCTTTGTAAATACTTGCACAAAGTATTGATTAAGTACATCTGTGATTTGGTTGTCTTTTGTCACTAAATTACCACTGCTGTCATGTAAACTACTGACTTCCTCTTTCAGTTTCCTTTTAGCATGAACATATTGAAAAATATCGTTTGGATTTTGTTTAATATCTGCCGCTACTTGTCTCTCTAATTCCCTTTTCACTCTCCTGGTCTGCTTTTTAATTACGGTCTACAGGCCTCTCTGTATTCTATTTGTGAAGCTGATCCCTTTGATTTAATAGAAAAATATAATGTTCTTTTATTTTTAATACCCAGCTTAACAGATCGATTTACCCATCGTGGTTTCTTAACCTTTTCTCATTTTTGGGATAAATGTATCCTGCAATTGTAACATTATATCCCTGAATTTAATCTAATTGTTGTCAACTTCAACTTGAATTGTTGCACCACTACATAGAGCTGCCATGTGCTTCTTGTCACATTGATGATGCAGTACGTGTACATCACTGTGAACGTATGGTTGGTCATACACAGGTGTAGTTGGTGCAGTGCAAAAATAACACACACAGACAGTTAAAGTTCAATAAAACAGCTCCTTTATTTGGCTGGGTTGCGTGTCAACAACACTTAACTAATAAGCACGGGTGCTACACAGCCATGTGTATCCGTGCAAAACAAGGGTTTACAGTCCTGATAACAATAAGACACTTTAATAAGACACCAATTTCGCTGACCCTTTTTTTCCCACACATTGTCTAGATGAAGACATTTCTGAGTCAACATGTCTTTTTCATAGATTCCTTCTTCAATTTCAGTATCTCCCACATGGTATTTATAATGCACATTTTTATTGCCTGCGTCCAGTACCTTACACTTCCTATTGGCCAAGATCACGAGGGCCACTGGTCTCCTCTGTGTATTGCAGATCCGTGTTTCAAGATCACAGGGGCCACTGGTCTCCTCTGTGTATTGCATATCAGTGTTTCAAGATCACGAGGGCCACTGGTCTCCTCTGTGTATTGCAGATCAGTGTTTCAAGATCACGAGGGCCACTGGTATCCTCTGTGTATTTCAGATCAGTGTTTCAAGATCACGAGGGCCACTGGTATCCTCTGTGTATTGCAGATCAGTGTTTCAAGATCACGAGGGCCACTGGTCTCCTCTGTGTATTTCAGATCCGTGTTTCAAGATCACAGGGGCCACTGGTCTCCTCTGTGTATTGCAGATCAGTGTTTCAAGATCACAGGGGCCACTGGTCTCCTCTGTGTATTGCAGATCAGTGTTTCAAGATCACGAGGGCCACTGGTATCCTCTGTGTATTGCATATCAGTGTTTCAAGATCACGAGGGCCACTGGTCTCCTCTGTGTATTGCAGATCAGTGTTTCAAGATCACGAGGGCCACTGGTATCCTCTGTGTATTTCAGATCAGTGTTTCAAGATCACGAGGGCCACTGGTATCCTCTGTGTATTGCAGATCAGTGTTTCAAGATCACGAGGGCCACTGGTCTCCTCTGTGTATTGCAGATCAGTGTTTCAAGATCACGAGGGCCACTGGTCTCCTCTGTGTATTGCAGATCAGTGTTTCAAGATCACGAGGGCCACTGGTCTCCTCTGTGTATTGCAGATCAGTGTTTCAAGATCACGAGGGCCACTGGTCTCCTCTGTGTATTGCAGATCCGTGTTTCAAGATCACGAGGGCCACTGGTCTCCTCTGTGTATTGCATATCAGTGTTTCAAGATCACGGGGGCCACTGGTCTCCTCTGTGTATTGCATATCAGTGTTTCAAGATCACGAGGGCCACTGGTCTCCTCTGTGTATTGCAGATCAGTGTTTCAAGATCACGAGGGCCACTGGTATCCTCTGTGTATTTCAGATCAGTGTTTCAAGATCACGAGGGCCACTGGTATCCTCTGTGTATTGCAGATCAGTGTTTCAAGATCACGAGGGCCACTGGTCTCCTCTGTGTATTTCAGATCCGTGTTTCAAGATCACAGGGGCCACTGGTCTCCTCTGTGTATTGCAGATCAGTGTTTCAAGATCACAGGGGCCACTGGTCTCCTCTGTGTATTGCAGATCAGTGTTTCAAGATCACGAGGGCCACTGGTATCCTCTGTGTATTGCATATCAGTGTTTCAAGATCACGAGGGCCACTGGTCTCCTCTGTGTATTGCAGATCAGTGTTTCAAGATCACGAGGGCCACTGGTATCCTCTGTGTATTTCAGATCAGTGTTTCAAGATCACGAGGGCCACTGGTATCCTCTGTGTATTGCAGATCAGTGTTTCAAGATCACGAGGGCCACTGGTCTCCTCTGTGTATTGCAGATCAGTGTTTCAAGATCACGAGGGCCACTGGTCTCCTCTGTGTATTGCAGATCAGTGTTTCAAGATCACGAGGGCCACTGGTCTCCTCTGTGTATTGCAGATCCGTGTTTCAAGATCACGAGGGCCACTGGTCTCCTCTGTGTATTGCATATCAGTGTTTCAAGATCACGGGGGCCACTGGTCTCCTCTGTGTATTGCAGATCCGTGTTTCAAGATCACAAGGGCCACTGGTCTCCTCTGTGTATTGCAGATCAGTGTTTCAAGATCACGAGGGCCACTGGTCTCCTCTGTGTATTTCAGATCTGTGTTTCAAGATCACGAGGGCCACTGGGTCTCCTCTGTGTATTTCAGATCAGTGTTTCAAGATCACGAGGGCCACTGGTCTCCTCTGTGTATTTCAGATCTGTGTTTCAAGATCACGATGGCCACTGGTCTCCTCTGTGTATTTCAGATCTGTGTTTCAAGATCACGAGGGCCACTGGTCTCCTCTGTGTATTGCAGATCAGTGTTTCAAGATCACGAGGGCCACTGGTCTCCTCTGTGTATTGCAGATCAGTGTTTCAAGATCACGAGGGCCACTGGTCTCCTCTGTGTATTTCAGATCTGTGTTTCAAGATCACGAGGGCCACTGGTCTCCTCTGTGTATTGCAGATCAGTGTTTCAAGATCACGAGGGCCACTGGTCTCCTCTGTGTATTGCAGATCAGTGTTTCAAGATCACGAGGGCCACTGGTCTCCTCTGTGTATTGCAGATCCGTGTTTCAAGATCACGAGGGCCACTGGTCTCCTCTGTGTATTGCAGATCAGTGTTTCAAGATCACGAGGGCCACTGGTCTCCTCTGTGTATTGCAGATCTGTGTTTCAAGATCACGGGGGCCACTGGTCTCCTCTGTGTATTGCAGATCTGTGTTTCACGATCACGGGGGCCACTAGCTGGTCTCCTCTATATATTGTGGAAGCAGTAAATCTAAGGTGGTTTCAGGGTAGATGACAATAAACATCTTCCACAGCGCTATAAATCCTCAGGTGTAGACAGGGGGTTCCACTGTCATTTACTGACATGCGAATCCTATCTGTTCTGCATTTCCTTAACAAAGAAGAAAAGCAATTAGCTAATTAGCTTGCACTAAAATGCCATCTAAAATTAAAATCATTAAGCACTTTTCTGAAATAGCCACTGTATTGTCTGTGCTGAAACATACACACCACTGCTCTTTAAAATGGTCTCACAATGAGGTCATAAAAATCTCTTTATCCAGACTGTCACTTTCAAAACCTTTTTCTCATCTGTCACATCCAGGGACCTTAGCTTGGGCAAAAAAGCATGTCATTGTTTATTTTCTCTCCTCAGCCCCCTCTTCATGAATCACATACAGGGCTAACAGCATTACAGTTTCTCTGGTAACAGAGTGTGGTATTTCTTACATCGTCTAGGGGGAAAGAGTTGGACTTTCAGTGACTCTATTGAAGCCGTAGGGGTGAGTTCATACTCAGTGAATCTTAAATACATGCTAGAGGATTAAGTCACTTGAATTTCAATTTTCAACTGACCACCAGGGGTGGATAATTCAGATACTGTAAGTCAAATACTATCTACATGATACTTACCTTTTAACAATAAATATATCGTTCAACTCAATACACTTCTCTAAATGCATTTAAACTGTGATTGTAGTGCTTCATTTCCACATTTCTCTCTCTCTCTCTCTCTCTCTCTCTCTCTCTCTCTCTCTCTCTCTCTCTCTCTCTCTCTCTCTAATCATGAAAATCTAGGGCATAATTACATTAAAACAGCTTCAAAATGTCTGAACAGCTCATTTCAAATGCAGCAATGTCACGCAATTCATTTACACTTGATGCTAGATTTGGATAATTAAGCAAACAGGAATAATAGCAAGACTATTTTAATTGCAGATTGCACCCAGCTACCTCCAGACCCTCATCTCTCCCTATACCCCTACCCGACCTCTCCGCTCCGCCTGCACTAGAAGACTGGCTGTACCTCCGCTACGCTCCTCTGCCTCCAGAGCCCGCTCCTTCTCCACCCTTGCCCCGTAGTGGTGGAACGACCTTCCTACGGATGTCAGGACTGCCCAGTCCCTGACCATCTTCCGGCGCCTCCTCAAGACACACCTCTTCAGACAACACCTGTAAAACTCATCTCTTCCCTTCTGGACAATATAGCACTCTGCCTTTAATGCACTTTAATTTGCACTTATCTTCTCCCTATTGTACTGTATTTAATCCTGCACTTAACCCAATCTGTAGTATTTTGTATTTCACTTGCACTCGTATCTAACCCTGATGTAACTATCAACACTGTTATCTGCTCTTGAACTGCCCCGATATCAAATCGTACAGGGTTTTGTATTTGCTCTTATTAGGACTGAAGTCATTGTATTTTGTATCTTGCTCTTAATTGTACTGTAATTCTTGATATGTATTTTTTGTATACAACTCTAAGTCGCCCTGGGTAAGGGTGTCTGCTAATAAATAAATAAATAATAATAATAATAATTGCTTTTGAAACCTTAAATAGAGAAGATGTAATTGGAACAAAATGTTGTGAATCATATTGATTATAGAGATTCATTTGGTAATTATGGCAATATAGCTTCTCTCCTAAAAAATATTATTGTACAATCTGAAATAACTGTAAGGAAACAAAATGATTTATTTATTTCTCTGTGTGAAGGAGCACACACAACAAGCATTTAAGCAGGTTTTAACAAGTTTCTTTATTGATTCCAATAATCAAGAGTCACACTTTTACAGCTTAATCATTATCATGATGCACAATAATGGGGCCACTAGTTAATAGCAGACACTCAGTTTGTGGAAGAAGCGTCAGTCCCGGTGCTGGTGTGTGTTCGTGGAGGATCTTCATGCTTCTCCAATGCACCTGCAAGTGCTGCTGTTTGCTGGCTTCGATGCTGGCTTAGCTGTGTGTCAGCAACATTTTGACCTGACAACTCCTGCTTGCACCAGATCAGCTGAGGTCAGTTTTATTGACACTTTCTCAGGCAATAAAACATTTTTTTCCAGATAGCAGGCAGACATTTAACAGCATACTTTGCACAGCTGCACTCAGAATCATAGTTTTGTATTTATAATCTTTTCATGAACTCTTTACATAACCAAGGCACCTTCTCAAGAAGGTTATCTATTCAGAAATATATGCACAAGAACACATATTGGTAATATTAATTTCATTGAATTACTGAAATGTGAGCCTGTAACAGCAAGTAATTATCATGATTACTAGAGGATCTTAACAATGCCCTTCAGTTAGAACGATAAACATAAAACTGTTAATGAGAAGCTTCCCTACCAGACTTTGGAAAAAGACACAAATGCATTATGATTATGGTAATTACCATAGCTATGGAACATTAGAATGGTACAATTGTACATGCAGTGCCTGAAGGAGTTCTACTATACTACTACTGGTATGAATGGGGTGTCACATTAACAAACCTTCATATACATTACCAGGGTTGGGGAAATTGTTGAGGTGTCATTTCTAAAAGGTCTTTTTAATGCGGTGTGATTTAATTCAGTCTTGGATTTGAACCCTTTGTGAACTTCCCCAGAACACTACTGTGCTAAATCGCTTCTTCTTGTTGGAAAACTGAAATACTGCAAAAACATTTCTTCATTTAGCCTTCAAGAAAAATAAACAGGTTTACCGAGCCTGTGTATTCCATGAAGAGTTCTTGCAAGTTTGTATTTTTTTATTGAGTGTTTTGAAGTTGGATGCACTGTATAATGATGGTCATTTTTTATTGGAAGTACTTAAACAACAGCCTGCAGATACCTGCTTAAGGACTGTTCTGTTAAACAGTGCTTTAAAATAACAGAGTACATTAATAAGCACGCTCAAAAACCTTTCATGAACGACTTTATATCATTTATAAAAATAGGGCCATAGACGCTTGTGATCCTCTTTGTCAAGAACAGGTTCATGAATATCAAACTCTTATGAATTCATCAGAACAGACTCCTTAATATTTCATGCAGTTCCTGTCAGTTTTAAATGTACTGCTAAACATTCTGGAGGAGATAAACCTGACAGATTAGTAAGAAAGGACTGAAAAAGAATAAAACAAATTACTTCATTTTAGGCTAATATACCAATCTTTCTTTATACATTTTTACATAGTGCAAAAAATAATTTTATAGTTTCAAGATAGTTCAAAAGAATGCTGCCAATGTGTTATAAAAAAGGAGAGAAGTTTAACAATTTAGCCTGAACACTACATTGGCTTTGAAAATAAAATCTAAGTATAATTTGTAGATCCACTGGTATTCAGAGCAATGTGTTGCCTGAATCAAGTCCCTCGTAAAAGAATAATCAAGGCTGAGGGGACTGACATCAGGAACGCTATTCAACAAATGTCATCTCAGTCTTCTGCTCTGGCTTCTACTTACAAACCCTCAACAGCAATCAAGGGGGGCATCAACAAACACTGCCACAATGTGGGGGATTCAGACGGGTATTTCTGGATTTTGTCTGAAATAATGCTTGAACTTTTTTTATGATATGCTTCTCTTTAATTAAACAACTCTTCCAGGCTGTTTTTGTTGAAGTGAGTAAAGGAATCATAGTGGTGTTGCACAGGATTTAGTGCCCAATGGATCACCAATGAGAATCAGCTCAGTGTTAACATACTTATCAGCTGTTTTTTTGTTGGAATAGTTGGGGCAAATGATGATCTAAAATAAAGTTCGTAAATGATCAAGTTAGGACAATGTATATTAGAAGAAATGTAGATGTATTGCTTTACAGAGATAATGGAGAATCCCTATGTTAAAGCATGTGGCTCTCAATTGAAGATCTAAACCATACTGTACAGTGGGATTGCAAGTGTTGAGACAGACAAGTGATTCATGTTTATAAAAAGACGTCTTCAAAGATGCTCTTGGCATTTTATTGGTGGGAATTAATGTAAAGATAAAGGAAGTCAGTGTGGGTGAAGAGACAGCCGGTACGTGTCGTTCTTTAACAAAAACAGCACACAGCACAAAACAGGTGAAAACACGAAAAACAGCAAGCGACACAAACAGGAAAACATCAAAGAAAGATAAGACGAAAAAACATAAATATAAAAGACCTAAATGACAAACGGAGTACTTACAAGAAAAACTAGTCATTTATAGTACTGTTTTTTTAGTGCACTTGTGCCTGGTTGTGTAATTCAACAGCATAGCAATGAAGTCCAACAGCTGAAAGTGCATTTAAGGAAAATTACTTTCCCCACAGTTCAACATTTTTTTTCTCTCTTTTGTTTAGTTTTTCTACCTTGTTTCAATAGGGGTTATTTCTGAACAGACAAACTCCACCTTGAATCTGGATGTAAGTGTGATCGAAGTGTGATCGAAGGTTTTTCATGACCTGCTGTACTGGAACACCCCGGTGATCTAGTCTTGATGAAGAGGTTTCTCATGACCTGTTGTACTGGAACACCCTGGTGATCTAGTCCTGATGAAGAGTTTTCTTATGACCTGCTGTGCTGGAACACCCTGATGATTTAGTCATGATGAAAAGTTTTCTCATGCTTCTGCGCTGGAACACCCTTGTGATCTAGTCGTGATGAAGAGTTTTCTCATGCTGCTGCGCTGGAACACCCTGGTGATCTAGTCGTGATGAAGAGTTTTCTCATGCTGCTGCGCTGGAACACCCTGGTGATCTAGTCCTGATGAAGAGGTTTCTCATGACCTGTTGTACTGGAACACCCTGGTGATCTAGTCTTGATGAAGCGGTTTCTCATGACCTGCTGTGCTGGAACACCCTGGTGATCTAGTTGTGATGAAGAGGTTTCTCATGACCTGTTGTACTGGAACACCCTGGTTATCTAGTCCTGATGAAGAGTTTTCTTATGACCTGCTGCGCTGGAACACCCTGATGATTTAGTCATGATGAAGAGTTTTCTCATGCTGCTGCGCTGGAACACCCTGGTGATCTAGTCCTGATGAAGAGTTTTCTCATGACCTGCTGTGCTGGAACACCCTGGTGATCTAGTCTTGATGAAGCGGTTTCTCATGACCTGCTGTGCTGGAACACCCTGGTGATCTAGTTGTGATGAAGAGGTTTCTCATGACCTGTTGTACTGGAACACCCTGGTGATCTAGTTGTGATGAAGAGGTTTCTCATGACCTGTTGTACTGGAACACCCTGGTGATCTAGTTGTGATGAAGAGTTTTCTTATGACCTGTTGTACTGGAACACCCTGGTGATCTAGTCCTGATGAAGAGTTTTCTCATGACCTGCTGTGCTGGAACACCCTGGTGATCTAGTCTTGATGAAGAGTTTTCTCATGACCTGCTGTGCTGGAACACCCTGGTGATCTAGTCTTGATGAAGCGGTTTCTCATGACCTGCTGTGCTGGAACACCCTGGTGATCTAGTTGTGATGAAGAGGTTTCTCATGACCTGTTGTACTGGAACACCCTGGTGATCTAGTCCTGATGAAGAGTTTTCTTATGACCTGCTGTGCTGGAACACCCTGATGATTTAGTCATGATGAAAAGTTTTCTCATGCTTCTGCGCTGGAACACCCTTGTGATCTAGTCGTGATGAAGAGTTTTCTTATGACCTGTTGTGCTGGAACACCCTGGTGATCTAGCTGATTGCAATCAACTGGAGTAGAACAAGAGCACTTCTTTTAGACATGCTTAACCTATCAGACACAAACCTTCAGAGAGCATAAAGGAGCCACACCACACACAGACCTATCTGCAGAAGGAATGCAACTCTTATAATGAAGAAATGAAAACCTTGACACTGCACAGGTAAAGGACATGTAGCTCCAATGTAATCCGCTTGTTTCACCCCTCCTTCTAAACACCTCTGATTCCTCTTGCCTTAAAAGCTCTCAAGGCATATATCCTGGCACTTTTTTTTAAAATTTGGAATCACCAAATTTGTTTTTCTCGTTTTCTCCACAATTTGGAAAGCCCAATTCTTTTTTTTTTTTAATTCAATCCGGCGCGCCGCTGTCACCCCAGTGTTGACACGGGAGAGATGAAGACGGACACACACGTCCTCCAAAACGTGTGCCATCATCCGTCCACTTCTTTTCACTCTGCAGGCCTGCCATGCAGCCACCTCAGAGCTACAGTGTTGGAGGACCACACAGCTCTGGGCAGCTTACAGTGGTCGCTGGTGCATGGTGAACCGAGGACACCCTGGCCAACCTAAGCCCTCCTCACCCTGGCGGCGCTCTGTCAATTGTGCACTGTCCCCTGGGAACTCCCGTCCACGGTCGGCAGTGGAATATATATATATGCTATCTTTAAGGACCATGCTGTCCAGTGTGATGGACCCTCTCCTGCTTCCTGGACCAAGGGGAGATTTCATCACGGGACGATAAAGAATGTATTTGTAGATATAATTTTGAATCATTTTATTGAATCTCAAGTGATTGAGATGAATAAAAGGCCAGACAGTTTAGAAACACAGGAGAACTCCACAATGAATGACTGTACAAAGAACAGCCATGAAGCAGGGTGCACGTGGAAACAACACATTGTGAATTTGAAATTGAACTTGCACTTGCAGTTTTCATGCTGTGCCATGTTCATCTGCATGCGGGGTTCCTCAGCTGATGAGGATTTATTTTGTTCTGATGCACATCGAACTGCACTTGATGTGAGTTACAACCACTTAACACCAAGAGTCATTGTCTGAAAGTGCTTAGACCAGATCTTCTTCCTCATAAGCAGGCAGCTTATCCCTTGTCATGAGTCATGGTATGTCAATGACTATGTATAATATTTAGGGTTACAATGGGGGCAGCAAAGATTAAGTTATTTTTTTAAAATCTACTACTGTCAGACGAGGTTCCTAGGCACACAGTGTGACAATAATAATTTAAAGATACAATGCTGACAGCATTTTAATGAAATGACACACTGTGTGCGCAAGGAGGGACTGGGATAATGATGCCGTGTAGCTGCAGGATGCGTACTGTGCTTCAATTTATTCTGATGGTAGTTAAAGGCAAAATACATTTTGCAGTTTTTATAAGGAAAATAGTTGCAGACTTTATGGCCCATTATGCATTGAAAACAAAAATGTAAACCTGTCAGTTTTAATTGCACAATTTTGAAAAAAAAAAAAAAAAAGCATTGAAGGGGCGGCCATGGGATTTCTTTGTATGCCAGCAAGCTACAGGCCCCTGGAGTACAAGGGCCAGCCCTGCAGGTGGTCCGCTTGAACTCATCAACCGTCTGGCCAGCAAGGTTTGCCAACCTGTGGGAGTGCAAGAACCAAGGTGAAGCTCCCTATGTAATCCCTAGTGAAGATGATAGTGATACACACCCACTGAATAGATACTCCACTATTGCATTGTGACCTCAATGTGACGTTACACTCCCAGATCACATGGTCATACTAACGGAGCAAGTTTGAACTACAGCACAGCTTAGCAACAAGCAAGCTGCAATCATTTTAATTCTGTGGGGTGGTATTTAAAATATCTGCATATACCAAATAAATAATACAAAACCAGCCACAGAACCAAGAGATCCTCAACACAAGAAAAAGGGCCAGTGATGACATTGCTAGGGACTTTAAGCCTTGTTTGTGTTAAACATGATCACAGACGTTTGTCATTCAACTAGTTTGGGGTATTGATGACTCCTTGGGGTGTTTACTATACAAAAAACAAACAAACCTAAAAGCTCAAGGCATTGCATGAGTAAAATCATGTGAATTGAATGTACAGGTCTTTCTGAACGGTATCTCATTACAAGTCAACTTATCCCAGAGTTTGATAAATAGGCCCATACATTGCTGTCAGGATGTTTACAAAAGTAGTTTAACTCCCCCTTGTAATCTTAAATAATAGAATAAAGATAACCTCCTCTTTGGTCATATTATATATCATGAATATATTAATGTTCTCTTTTGGGAAATCAAATAAGGTTACTGTTAGACATGTGTATGTCTTGATATTAAGATGAAACTTGTATATATCATATTTTTTAAACATTTCATAAAAAAAGGTTTTTAAAAATCTGAATTTAGAGCGCAGTGTCATTCTGTCTTTGTAGGTAAGTCAGATTCCAAAAATATATCTCACCAGCATTGAGTATGAAAAAGTGATCTGATGGTAGATCTCTCAACTCTACCATTAGTTATTATAGCCAACTCATGTTCACTGTGGTTGCCTAGCAACAGACTGATGCTGCCTGCATTGACTGTAAAAAACATTTTCTGCAAGGTTTCTCACTGAGATGGAAGACATTGCCCTGTTAAACCCCTTTGTGCTGTGTTAAATAGGGGTGTGCAGAATACCCCTTACTTGTACTCATGTTGTTTTTAAACAACAGGTATCCACTGAATCCATTCATAACCTGTTGATTTCAAAACAGAAAAAGCTGTCTCCTTCACATCCCCAGCTGAGTACCAATCAATGGCAATTAACTTCTGCATTGCATGTTTTAAAAGCCGCTGTGTCACTTTACTGCCTTGGTATGCATTAAGACGTAACCTGGCCTGGTTAAGGAATAAGGCGCACTGTATATAAGGCAGCTATCATTTATCAGTGGTTTCTGGTGACACAATAAACTCTGTTTCTCCGGTTTCTCAGGTGTTAGTACCTTGATTCCTTTTCTTTGTTGCTGCACTTTTCTCCAGTTTCATCACATTTTGGAGCATCAATGTCATTGTGATGTAGCTGTACAGCTGTGCAGCTGTTCTGTGGTGCAGACAGAGAGGACGGGTCTGTAACTACAGGAGGCACATGCAGTCTTATTGCCCTGTGTCATGTGGCAACTGAAAGATAATAAAACAATGAACTCCTGTAGTTTACAGATGTAAACGTTTACTACTAATTATAAGAAACAGAAAACTAATTTCCATAATATTGTAGCGGCAGATGCAGGCGGACAGGCTTTGTCTGTGGATGTATTGCATGCCGGTGTAAAGTCTGAAAATCTAACCCCCTCTCAGATTATCCCTGGGGCTCCCAGAATCTACACCGAGGTAGATACTGGAAGACATCACAATCTACCCTGGGGTAGATTCCTGAAACTAACCCAGGGTCTTGAAGGTTATAGTAACTGAACTTTCATAATCTACCCCATAGCAGGGGAAATGTTTTCAGAAATGTATTTAACATTTAGTTAAAATTTGTTCTAGTATATATTTAAAATATACCTAAAATATAGTATATTGTAAATATACTGCAGAATATATTTCAATTATAGAGGGTAAAATGTATTAAATATATGTAAATATATTACAAATAAAACTGAAAGCAATATATCAAACAATTTACAGGGCATGTATGATATATACACACCCATACATGCACATATAGATATATAGATGATATAAAGAGTAATTCTAATGTGGACACTGAACCCCAAAAAATCTCTTACAATATTTAATTCACCAATTAACCAATGAATTAACAGAAGAAGAGCAGAACATTTTAAATATGTGTAACTGCAAATAAATAAATAAATAAACAAATAAATAAAATGTTTCATGAAAATAAAGTATATTCAAGATGCATTTCATTTTGGGAATTTCAAAACAGACTATTATATTATTGTGCTATCTCACAGTAATTCATACTACAATATAAATTTAGCAAAGGTTTCATATTTGACTTATGTGTTATTGTTTAATAATATTTCCTCCTTATAGGTAGGGTATATTCTGGGAGGAGGGGGTAGACACTGGAAGACATCAGAATCTACCCCCGGGTATATTTCAGAAACTACCCAGGCCCCAGAATGTACCCGGGTATAATCTCATAGGGGGTATAATATGGGAGGTTACATCGGAACTGTTAACTTGCCAGATTGATTGCTTACACTATGCAGCAGGGTGCTGGGACTTGGCACTGGATCAGGCAGCCTACACGGGGGTCACCATGTGCTGTTCACGTGAACCTCATGCGGCTGTACAGGACTGATTGGGTGAGGAACGTGATCATATTTTACATTGCTGTTAGTTAAAGGTCAGTGGGCACTGATTGGTCGAAGCCTCACATACTTGTAACTTTGTGTTTTCTGTGTCTGTGTCTGAGGGGGGATAAAAGGGGGGCATCAGGTGTGTGAGTGTGTGTGGATTCAGAGAGTGAGGAATTGTGTGCTGTGAGCTGTGTTACTTGCTGTGAACCTGCTGCTGCTAATAAAGAGTTTGCTGGCTGTTGAACCGTGCTCTGTTGTCAAGACTACCTTGACTACCTTCTTTTTCCGATAGCAATTTCATCCAGGGCTACAATATTAACACACACTGCTGTGTACAGTGTATGATTTGCACAGATGTTCCAGTGTATGATTTGCACAGATGTTCCAGTGTATGATTAGCACAGATGTTCCAGTGTATGATTTGCACAGATGTTCCAGTGTATGATTTGCACAGATGTTCCAGTGTATGATTTGCACTGATGTTCCAGTGTATGATTTGCACAGATGTTCCAGTGTATGATTAGCACAGATGTTCCAGTGTATGATTTGCACTGATGTTCCAGTGTATGATTTGCACAGATGTTCCAGTGTATGATATGCACAGATGTTCCAGTGTATGATTTGCACAGATGTTCCAGTGTATGATTTGCACAGATGTTCCAGTGTATGATTAGCACAGATGTTCCAGTGTATGATTTGCACAGATGTTCCAGTGTATGATTTGCACAGATGTTCCAGTGTATGATTTGCACTGATGTTCCAGTGTATGATTTGCACAGATGTTCCAGTGTATGATTAGCACAGATGTTCCAGTGTATGATTTGCACTGATGTTCCAGTGTATGATTTGCACAGATGTTCCAGTGTATGATTTGCACAGATGTTCCAGTGTATGATTAGCACAGATGTTCCAGTGTATGATTTGCACAGATGTTCCAGTGTATGATTTGCACTGATGTTCCAGTGTATGATTAGCACAGATGTTCCAGTGTATGATTTGCACAGATGTTCCAGTGTATGATTTGCACAGATGTTCCAGTGTATGATTTGCACAGATGTTCCAGTGTATGATTTGCACAGATGTTCCAGTGTATGATTTGCACAGATGTTCCAGTGTATGATTTGCACAGATGTTCCAGTGTATGATATGCACAGATGTTCCAGTGTATGATTTGCACAGATGTTCCAGTGTATGATTTGCACAGATGTTCCAGTGTATGATTTGCACAGATGTTCCAGTGTATGATTTGCACAGATGTTCCAGTGTATGATTTGCACAGATGTTCCAGTGTATGATTTGCACAGATGTTCCAGTGTATGATTTGCACAGATGTTCCAGTGTATGATTTGCACAGATGTTCCAGTGTATGATTTGCACAGATGTTCCAGTGTATGATATGCACAGATGTTCCAGTGTATGATTTGCACAGATGTTCCAATGTATGATTTGCACAGATGTTCCAGTGTATGATTTGCACAGATGTTCCAGTGTATGATTTGCACAGATGTTCCAGTGTATGATTTGCACAGATGTTCCAGTGTATGATTAGCACAGATGTTCCAGTGTATGATTTGCACAGATGTTCCAGTGTATGATTTGCACAGATGTTCCAGTGTATGATTTGCACTGATGTTCCAGTGTATGATTTGCACAGATGTTCCAGTGTATGATTTGCACAGATGTTCCAGTGTATGATTTGCACAGATGTTCCAGTGTATGATTTGCACAGATGTTCCAGTGTATGATTTGCACAGATGTTCCAGTGTATGATTTGCACAGATGTTCCAGTGTATGATATGCACAGATGTACTACCTGCTGTGTGTTTTACATTGGTCTGAGAGTTATTAAAAAAAGTCAGGGATAAAAAATCAACTCAAGTAAAGCTAATCGTACATACTGTATGCTAATCTAATTACCTTGCATATACATGATGATTCATCGCTATATAATATCTGACATGTATTATACCTTTAATAGGCATAAAACAAATTGCTCTGGTCCACAAATGAGATTTTCTGCACAGAGAACTCTCAAGCATAAAACTAATGTCACGCTTTTGGAACGCTGACAGGGGAGAAATTAGAAAGTTTACTTTCGTATCCAGACTGCGCCAAATAGGGGCGTTTAGCATAAACACTGAACAAAATAAATACTTTAATAGGCTCTTTAACGCAGATTCTAAACTGCTTGGAACAAGAGTTTTACAGCAGCAGCAACACAATGTTCAGGGTCACTACTGAAGACAACAATTTTAGGTCACGCAGTAGCAGCATGGGACTTCCTATAGACCAATAGCCAGAACAGACTTTTTGTCTAGATACAATTTCTCTTTAAGCACTAAAGTGGAAACTGCACTGGCTAATGCTACTAATACCTACAATGTACTTAAACACACAAAAGAAAATAATAAAAAAAAACACTGAGTCGCAAATTAAAACATACATACACACACAGACCTGTCAACTCCATTACCAATTTAAAAAAAATACCATTAACAATAAAAAACACCATTAACAATTTTAAAACAAATAAGAAACAACTTTAGACTACCCACAAGCCATGGTTGTTTATTTATGATTTTGGTAACTTTATTGGGTGCATTGTTACCAAGTTGTTATGCTAATGAGTCTGATATATATGCTTTTTAGTAAAGTAAGTAAAAATAAATAAATAAATAAAATACAGCAAAAGTTGGAGAGTTTTCTCTTCAGAGAAAATCGTAAATGGAAATTCTGTAATTAAAAATAACATGTTTCCTTGGCAGTCGTGAATCTTCACGGAACACTTCTGACATTCTGCTCTATTTTTGTTTATTATTAATACCAGATACCTGGGAGGCTGGAAACATCTGCATCATGTATGCAATATTATATAATACTAACATTTTGGAGGGTTTAGCAAAATAATTCAGATAATGCAGCTAATTAAAACCTGGATAAGTTCCACAAAGATCAAGATATTTAACAGCGAAGGAGCAGTTGACCATCAAAGTGAACATCTCACTGCAGCATGCACTTTTATTGGGCTCCAGGGAAGTCTACTGTGAGGTGTATGTTGGTCTCCTGACTTACTGGATGGAGGTTGGGTTGTATTTGCAAACAGTTAATAAAACTTTGCATTTGTACACAGGGCACAATTTCTGAAACAATCCACAGGTATATACAACTGCATGTTGACTAATGATGAGCATCTTGAAGGTTCAGATGCATTTGATGGAAACTAATGTATTTACAGTAAGTGCTTCTGTCGATTATCCAGTAAGGAATTTGCTGTAGATGTGAATGATCCATTAACCGTAAACTCTTCCTGAGTTTGGGATTCTGGGATTCCATCCTTTCTTGAGATGATGAATCAGTTGGAATTTCCCAGTGGTCACGTTTTAGAAAACAGTAAAGAGAGTTATACATGTAATAATGTAGAATAATCGATTGGTTGCAGTGAATTAAAAGAAAACAATTCAATCAAGAGGATATGTTATTTGTAAATCCTCAGCAAGGAAATATTCAATTTACTGCAGGGAATAGTGAGACGTTAGGGGCTCTGTCATACCGGTATTACACCCTATCAACATTATTCACAGTATCTAAACTGAAAGGAAAATCCACATTTGAAAAGTGTCCAGTGGCTTTTTATTTACTGTATCTCAGTATCTGGGGTGCCAGATATTCTCTTCTGTGATCATGTTACGAATGCAATCCTGTGGACGAGCATTGCTGTTAAATGACATGACATGAATCTGATCCCTGCAATCTCATTCATTGGCCCCTGTCACATGGGATTACTTTCAGGTGACTATTTGGCTGTTGTCAGTAGTCATACCCAATTTCAAATAATTAGAGCACTGGTTCTCACTTGCCACTAGCATGAAGTGCCTTAATTGAGATCTATTCAGTGAGAAGTGTTGCCTAGCAAAAAGGCTTGTCAATCAAATATCTTTATAGATATTGTTACAATGGAAACCAGAGGTTTGAATGTCATAGAGGCTGGGGTAAAGCACAGGGATATGTCCCTAGCATATATTTAGTCTGTAATTAAATCTGTATTTCTGGTTATTGTACAAAGGGCTGGATTACTGGTTAAATTGTTCCTGTGCTGGCCTCACTGCACTGGGTCCGAGTAAAGTTTAGAGTTGATTTTAAAATGTTACTTTTGACTTCTAGCACTTAATGATATGGCACCAGATTATTTATTCACATATATTCCTCCACGTGCTTTAAGATTTTCGTAGAGATTTTCAAAAATGACTTGGATGAATGACGCTCGCCGACGTCTAAGTTTACTGTTCGTGGCATCGACAGCCAGGTCAATCAAGGTGTGGATGGAGGACCACCAGATCAAGACCCTGTCATGGCCAGCCCAATCTCCAGACCTGAACCCCATTGAAAACCTCTGGAATGTGATCAAGAGGAAGATGGATGGTCACAAGCCATCAAACAAAGCCGAGCTGCTTGAATTTTTGCGCCAGGAGTGGCATAAAGTCACCCAACTTCAATGTGAAAGACTGGTGGAGAGCGTGCCAAGACGCATGAAAGCTGTGCTTGAAAATCAGGGTTATTCCACCAAATATTGATTTCTGAACTCTTCCTAAGTTAAAACATTAGTATTATGTTGTTTAAAAATGAATATGAACTTATTTTCTTTGCATTATTCAAGGTCTGACAACACTGCATCAGTTGTCATTTTCTGCAAATAAATGCTCTAAATGACAATATTTTTATTTGGAATTTGGGAGAAATGTTGTCAGTAGTTTATAGAATAAAACAAAAATGTTCATTTTACCCAAACACATACCTATAAATAGTAAAACCAGAGAAACTGATAATTTTGCAGTGGTCTCTTAATTTTTTCCAGAGCTGTATATATATACAGTGCCTTGCATAAATATTCACCCCCCTTGGACTCTTCCACATTTTGTAGTGTTACAACCTGGAATTAAAATGGATTTAATTGGGATTTTTACCATTTGATTTACACAACATACTTAACACTTTGAAGGTGCAAAATATTTTTTATTGTGACACAAAAGTTAATTAAACAAAAAAAAAGACATTTGTTGGTTGCATAAGTATTCACCCCCCTGAGTCAATACTTGGTAGAAGCACCTTTGGCAGCAATTACAGCTGTGAGTCTTTTTGGGTAAGTCTCTACCAGCTTTGCACATCTGGATCCTGCAATTTTTGCCCATTCTTCTTGGCAAAATTGCTCAAGCTCTGTCAACTTGGATGGGGACCGTTGGTGAACAGCAATTTTCAAGTCTTGCCACAGATTCTCAATCGGATTGAGGTCTGGGCTTTGACTGGGCCATTCTAAGACATTCACGTTCTTGGTTTTAAACCACTCCAGTGTAGCTTTGGCTGTGTGTTTAGGGTCATTGTCCTGCTGGAAGGTGAACCTCTGCCCCAGTCCCAGGTCTCTTGCAGACTGAAACAGGTTTTCCTCTAGAATTTCCCTGTATTTGGCTCCATCCATCTTGCCCTCAATCCTGACTAGTTTCCCAGTCCCTGCCGATGAAAAGCATCCCCATAACATGATGCTGCCACCACCATGCTTCACCGTGGGGATGGTGTTCTCAGAGTGATGAGCAGTGTTGGCCTTGCGCCACACATAGCGTTTTGCACTAAGGCCAAAAAGTTCAATTTTGGTCTCATCAGACCAGAGAACCTTTTTTCCACATGTTTGCTGTGTCTCTGTCACAAAGACGGCCAGAGTGGGTGGCGTCAGACCAGAAGCAGGAAGGAATACAGACAGAGATTTGGGGTTTTGGTGAGGCTGAGCGCGTGATCGCGCTCAGCATTTAATAAACAGAACAGAAAATAAAAGGTTTGAACAGACAAAAACACGGGACACGGCACTACACGCCAAAATAAAAAGACAAACAAAACGTACTAAACACTTAACAAACGGTGCACGGAGAGACAAACAAACACGGTGAGTACAAACACTTCTAGATATTATTTTTACTTTACTACTTTACGTTCTCCTTCTCTCTCACCCGTTCTCCACTCTCGAACACCCAACCCCGACTGACAGAAATGTGCGTCTATATATACTATTGTGCTGGGATTCAATTACTAATTAATTATTCACTTGAATCCCAGCACGTGAATTAATTCTGTGCAACCCCGTGCTCGCATATTACATTTAACCAGCACGTGAAGTGATTTGTGCTCTCCTCGTGCCTAAATACAAATCTACATTAAGTACACGTGAAACACAGACCCGTTTATATCCCGTGTACCAATCTATACACCAACATTTACACACGCACGCAACACACAAATGCACACAGGGGCGGGGCGCATTGCCACAGTCTCCCACATGCCTTTTGGCAAAATCCAAACGGGATTTGATATGGGTTTTTTTCAGCAATGGCTTTCTTCTCACCACTCTTCCATAAAGCCCAGCTTTGTGGAGCGTCTGGGTTATAGTTGTCCCATGGACGGTTTCTCCCATCTCAGCTGTGGATCTCTCCAGCTCCTTCAGAGTTACCATTGGCCTCTTGGTTGCTTCTTTGACTAATGCCCTCCTTACCTGGTCACTGAGTTTTTGTGGACGGCCTTCTCTAGGCAGAGTCGCGGTTGTGCCATATTCTTTCCATTTTAACGGTGCTCCGGGGGATGTTCAAAGTTTGGGATATTTTTTTATAACCCAACCCTGATTGGTGCTTCTCCAGAACTTGTTCCAGACTTGTTTTGATAGCTCCTTGGTCTTCATGATGCTGTTTGTTTAGATATGCTCTCTAACAAACTCTGGGGCCTTCCAGAAACAGGTGTATTTAATCTGAGATCATGTGACACTTTAATTGCACACAGGTGGACTCCATTCAACTAATTATGTGACTTCTGAAGGGAATTGGTTGCACCAGAGCTTATTTAGGGGTGTCACAGCAAAGGGGGTGAATACTTATGCAATCAAGACTTTTCAGTTTTTTATTTGTAAATAATTTTGAAAAATATGTAGATTTTTTTCCCCACTTCGACATTATGGACTATTTTGTGTAGATCAGTGACAAAAAATCCTACTTAAATCCATTTTAATTCCTGGTTGTAACACTACAAAATGTGGAAAAGTCCAAGGGGGTGAATACTTATGCAAGGCACTGTATATATATATATATATATATATATATATATATATATATATATATAATAAGTAGTGTTGCACTTCCTTATTTGTTTCACCTGGGAAGTGAATTTGCCCAAAACCCTTAAAAATAGTTTCTGTCATTCACCAATCAGCTGCTTTTCCTATTGACTAACATGAAAGATACTGCAGCTACATGGCTGCAACTTCACATGTGGTTTGGGCTACTTCTGTGGCGTTACACTTGAATTAATTATCAATTTTATGTCCTTTGTTTTTTGATCTTCAGGACTAGAAAAATCATTACAAAATAACGTTAGGTTACGGATGTAGCCATGGTTCCCTGAAAGAGAAGACGACCACCAACAGTGCATAGAGGGATGATAGTATGCGTGGTAGCCCAGCTAGCCGCAGTATATATATATATATATATCAGTCAATGAGGCTCCTCTAAAGAGAGCCCATGACGTAGCCACTCCTCTGGTAGAATGCACGACCGTTTCCTTTGTCCCAAATGCGCATACAGGAATCGTGTATTAACAGAGCCTGCAGCTCACTGAGCGGAGGTGATGGCTGACAAAAAGGCTGTCTTCATAGAGAGGCTCAAACAGGGCCTTAGTGAGAGTCTCCAATACCACGTCTAGACTCCACTTGGGGAGGACGTCCTTTCTAGGGGGGTGCAGCCACCGAGCACATTTTAGAAAACGGGTTGCCAAAATATGTGCCCCTGGGGATACTGAGTCTATAGGGACGTGGCATGCAGATAAGGTGCCAGGTACACTTTCAGCATAGAGGGGGATCTACCGGCCTTCAGCAGTTCTTGCAGGAATTGCAAAATAATTGCTATAGGGCAATAGACAGGGTCATGACCTCTGGTCATACACCAGTCTTGAACATACCTCCATTTATTGGCATACAACGACCTTGTGGAGGAGGCCTTAGCATTCTGCAGTGTACTGACAACTGCATCTGAGAGCCCTAAGGCGGACAGACAGTGCCGTTAAGGGGCCAGACCCATAGTTGGAGTCTGCCAGGTTCTGAATGCCAGAGATTGCCTCTCGTCTGACTAAGGAGATCTAGGTGTAGCGGGATCTCCCAGGGCTGGCCTTGCAATAGCTGGCAAAAGGTTGAAAAACAGATTCTCCTGGGCCATCTGGGGACCACCGGGAGAACTATCGTTTTCTCTTTCTGGACCTTCTCTATGAAGGCCAGGAACAACGATATTGGTGGGAATGTGTATAAGAGTGTCCTGGGCCACTCGTGGGCTAGGGCGTCGACGCCTAGTAGACCACCACAGCGGTGGAGGGAGAAAGTCCTCCCTGGCGGTTGACATACGCACTACCGACATGTCCGTCTGGACAAGGACATCTCCCTTGGAGCACCGGAAGAAAATGCTGGAGAGGTGAACCCTCGCTTGGGACAGCCAAAGCTGTCTGCGAGCTACCATGAGGCTTGCCAGGCTTCGGTCCAGGGCTTGCTCTTGGAAGCCTGATATCTGGAGCAGCATGCCTTAGACTAGGCGTAGCTCTGAAGCTACTGGTTCAGGGAGGGGCACTGATTGCAATATGCAATCCAGGTAGGCAGTGAGTAGGCCTGCCATGTTGGCTAGTCACGTTACTTGCGCTTCAGCTGCTTATGCCTTCTTAAGGGTGCGCAACACTGGGGCACCAGGGGCACCAAGAGTCTGAGGTTCCTTGAGTACCGAAACACAGAGGGCATCTAACGTCTGAGTATTGACGTGCCAGGGCATCAAGCACTGAGGCACGGAGTGTCTAAGCACAGAGGGCGGCGAAGCACAGAGTCACTGAGGCTCTGAGGCACGGAGGACACCAAGGCACCGAGGCTCTGAGGCACCGAGGGCACCGAGGCACGGAGCGTCTAAGCACAGAGGGTGGCGAAGCACCGAGGCGCTGAGGCACCGAGGCACGGAGGACACCAAGGCACCGAGGCTCTGAGGCACCGAGGGCACTGGAGAAACGAAGGTACTGGGCCTGGCTTGGACTGCGTGCAGTCACACAATGGGGGCAGTGCGTAGCGCACACCGAAGTGGAGCACAGGCTCGAGAGCTGAGGTAAGCTTAATGATCTTACTGAAAATGAAAAGTAAATCATGAAAAGTAGCCATAAGTCCAGAAAAGTTATAGAAACATTGAAAAAGCAATGTAATTCAAAAGGATTTGTGGATACAGAGTACACTCACTTCCGATAAACAAACCTAAACGGAGAGCACAGACAAACAAAACAAATCTAATTCCACTTAAATACTTCAGCTTGTTTTTTTTTTCTTCTTCTATGGAACCTAAAAGAGTATTGAAACAGCACAGAATAAATCCATCAAACATCCCCCCGCTCCCATTTCCCTGGTGGTCTCATTGGTATGCTTTCTACATGACATCAACAAAGGGGCAGAGTGGAGTGAAGTAAGCAACAGTGCAAACACTCACAGATAAGGCACATTGTGAGTGCTTCCTGTAGGAAGAATCTGTGTGTAATAAGGGCTGCCTGTGAACGCAAGGTACATCATAACAAGGTTTCCCATTTCCTATGCACTGTAGATTGCTCTAAATTGGCAACTGTGGTAACTTACAAACATCTTAAGGTTAATATCCAGATTTTCGTATTTCCTAGCTATCAGAAGCTCTAATCGTTTTGACTCATAAACAGGTGTTCCTTTCAAACTTTTCTTCTAAGCCACAACCAAATCATCTCCATTAAAAATGTGAAGTAGGATGAGAGAAAATCCATGTTATTAACCTTAAAGAACTTCCATAAGACAATTGTACACACATTGTAGATACCATTCAGAATAATGATTTCCATTACATGAGAGTAGATGTTAAAACTTCATGCTGATTTGAACTCGGCTCTCGCCAAGATAAGCACCAACTAAGACGTAGCTTTACAGTAAACTAATGTGATCCATCTGCGTCTCCATCCATTTGCGTTTCCTTCCATATGATGATGTAGATATCGTTCTGCCTGGTGTTGATGGCTGAAATGTAATGATCAGCTTATTTGCCTCTCTAGCGCATCAGCACACACAACGGCTGCGATGCTGGCTCCAGGGATCAACCACAGTGCGGTCTCCCCAGTGCATCAGCATGACAACCGTCTGTACAGAAAAAAATGAAAAGGGGAAAATAAACCATTGTTAAATACAGGTTTCTAATGTGTGGAGATCCAGCCTCGCAATCACAACATTGTGTGCTAAGTGAAGAGAGCATTGTAACAGCATAACTACAGTGCAACCTTGCTTTAAAAACAGGACATTTAAAGGCTGCATTTTGATTTTTTTTAATTAATTTTTTTATATAGAAACTTGGGGCAAATATGCGAAATGTATTTAAAACTAAAATATGTTATTAATACTTATTAAAATAAAGTATTGGCGATCAATAGGAGTTTTAAACCCCTGGAAAGTTGCAAAGAATGCTGGTATATTAAATTTAAGTCAATTAAAAAAAAAACACCCATGGGAATGTGGGTGCCCACAGTGCTTGAAAACAAGCAGAAAACAAACCATTATTGAAGTGAAGCAGGGATGGAGATCTCAGGCAGAAACTGGCTGTGAACTTAAAGTGTGATCCACTGTACAAAAGAGCCAGTTAGAGAGCTGATGTATTGCCTTTCACAAACACCATCATTTACCCCTCAGGGATCTGTATCATTGTCCCTGGACCGCTGTACACCACACTGGCACACTTCATGCCTTCCTGCCAGCAGATAGGGAATTTAAAAGATTATTTTTTTCTGAAGTTTGAGATGAGAAGCGATTCATTCTGCAAAGCTGAAATCCTTGGGAATCTTAGCTAGTACGTGTGCACAGATTCCTAACTGGTTAAAACACAGGACGCACAGAGTATTGTTAAAGGGAGTAATTTCTTGTTGAGGCCATGTACTCAATGGGGGTTTGCAAGGATCAGTACTAGGAATCCCTTCACTTTCTTCTCAATAGCAAATCTGCAGATGAGCCCAGGCTGGGGGCGTGGCCCACATGCATACAGTGGCCCGGGAATTAGACTGTATACAGAAAAATGGTCAATTAAATGTAATGTTAATAATGTAATGTGTTGCATGCTGCTCACACAAAAGCCTGCTACGAGAAAGACGGTGTTGCAGTAGTCTGGCTACTCACAGAAATGATGAGACACTTAGCTACTGGATCAGACAAGCACTGGTGGACTGAACAGCCTCTTCTGTTTTTAATCATGTCTCATGATTTACAAGACAGAATCAAATTCAGCTTGAATTACTTGCAATTTCTCTTACAGCTACATATTGAATAATTGTAGAAATGTCTCTGGTCAATAAACTATTCTATACCTCATGCATTAACTTCATTATGTTGACTCAAAATGAACTGTTCCTCTTTTTGTGTTGCTTTCTCTCAACACCTGATTCTGTTGTGAGTTCACAGGACAGGAACAAAGCTGCTTGTTAGCCAATGGGGATTACTGGGGGAATGGAGTGTTTAGAACTGGTAGAGTTGAAGCCGGGAGAGGTCACTCTCAAATGTATTTTAAGCAGAAACCGTTTGAACAACCGCTCAATTCCTTGTGTACCTTAAGGGGTTAAAAAGAAACAGTTTTTGAATGAAGGTGCCATTGCACCCTCTAGTGTTGAAATTAGGAAATACATAGGAAATACAAAGACACTCTTCACTTGACAAGTACAGAAGTTGGATTTTATATAAAGTCAAGAATATATAACACACATCTTTATACTTTTATGTTCTCTGGTGTGTAAACAATTCATATCGGGAGAATATACATCTAAGAGGAGTGTAATACTTGATATATTTAATGAAATGAGAAGTATAATCATGTGGATATACTGTAGTCATTTAATAATACTCTCTCTCTCTCTCTCTCTCTCTCTCTCTCTCTCTCTATATATATATATATATATATATATATATATATATATATATATATAATTTAAATTATTAAACAGATGTAGATGCTGTTGCTACAGCTTATAGCCAGTTTAATAAACTGTCTCAATAATGTTGTTGTAGTCTTTCTAATTCCATAACAAACATATAGGTGGAAACGCATGCTGTACCAAAATATATTTTACTTTTAAAACAGGATGGATTTAATTGTGCCATAATTATGAAAACCAACCTACAGTAGCTCTGTATGGAGTGTAAAAATAACATGCTAGAGAGGGAGATGCTATTGTGGTAAAGACGCAATATCACACACAATATCACAAACGGATAGATCTGAGTAAAATGAAGTGTATATTAAGTATGCATGGTTTAGGTACACCTGATGAATGTTTGGTTATGCAGTTACATTTGAGTAAGCTACCATTTCCTGCTAGCTCCTCTCACATACAGGTGAAATCCGAGCACAAACAAGCAAGACCTAATAACCCCAAACACATTCACTCTACGAGAATCAGCCAAACTAAGATGTCACTGTAGGGATACAGCCTTCCTCTTCCATTGAAACCTGCTTTGAGAGGAGAGTTTTTCAGTACTGGTTTGTGATGTGTTATCAGAAATGTCAAATGCATAGAGTACACTCTTCACAAAACACCATTTTATTTCCTCATCATGTTGGGGACAAGGAACGATAACCGCATTGCAGAAACAGTGCGGTGGGGTCATCTGAGAGCCACAAAAATTCAATTAAGAACAACTGAACAACATTAGAGCTAGACTGAGAATATAAAGCGTTCCTTAGATTCAGTTATATGTAAATCGTGAGTCTGTGCATGGGAGAGAACATCCATCTCTTCAAAATATAATGAAAGATTGATGAAAAAAGAGTAACACTGATAACTCAGAATTGGAAATTAGATTTTATGTACAGACACTAAATACAGAGTCAGTGTTACAGCATCACAATGTGTGTTATTATAAAGAAGCACACAGAGAAGCTAATGAGAGTGGTGACAGAGACAGGTTCTGACAAACAAGGACTACTGATAGTCACAGGCCAAGAGGACTGAAGTCAGAACTTGACAGGTCAGTATCAAGCCTATGTTTGTAGCCATTGCTCATCATGAACAGAGACCATAGTCCTATTCAATAGTTATATACCTCATGGAGCATCTCAGACACTTAGGTGCTTACAGTGTCCCACAGGGAGAAGCCCTTTAAGAGCCAACAGGACACACATTTCAAGCAGCCGAAGCTATTCGGACCAAAATAGAACCTTAGAAATGCATGTTCTGTATTATTCTGCATTATTCTAATCCTCTGCCAAGGTCATTAAGGTCAGTAGATAACTGACCTGGTGCCTTCAACTTCAGCTTGAAACACCGGACTGCCTCCATGGCCAATTATGAAGACAGATCCATTCCAAATTGATAAAGGGGCTTTGTGGTAACCCATCTGCAGTAGTTTTAACAAATGGACTGCTCTCCCCCTCTTTCTCACTGGGTAGGGGCACAAGGCAGGGCTGTTTTCAGGTGATCGTGCTAAGGGTTGTTTGGGGGTCTTAATTGATGCCACGTGAAAAGTCAGGTGCACATGCACATAAGGAACTTGCTACTCCAGACGGGACTTTTGCAGCCAACCCAGTTCTGATTGGCCAAAGGCTCGGCTGCAATTATACATTGTAGTCAGTGGCTGCTCAGAATGTAATTCAATGTTGGGTGGTGAAGATCGGTGGCACTGATTGGGTGGTGGGTGCAACTATGTGTTTCTGTGTCTGAGGGGGATAAAAGAGGGTGCATCAGGCTGTGTGTGTGGTGGATTCAAGATAGTGGAGAATCGTGTGCTGTGAGCTGTGTTACTTGCTGTGTACTGGAAACCTGTTTCTGCAAATAAAGAGCCTGCTGGCTATTGAACCGCAATCTGTTGTCATGACTGCCTTCTTCTTGCGATAGCAATCTTATTCCGTGCTACAATATGTTCCATCCAGTCCGTGCAGATAACATTGAGTTAGAAGTGTACCTGGCGTTTCCCAAACGATTCCTTCCTCCTGCAGGTTGTAGTGAATAGTTTAACTTGCAGTGCTTATCTTGTGGTCAGACAAGGTGAAATTAGTCTTATAAGCCTGACCCCTCCCCATTGTGCTTGGGGGCTGTGGGGTTTCTGACTAAAGTCTGTGCGCAGCAGCATAAATTTGATTTCAAAAGTGGGGGAGGGGGACGACAGACAACAGTTTCTGTAGCTGCAGTATATAATAATACAATAAAAAATAAATGTGCGTTTCTTTCAGATTAGCAGCCGTGAACTTCCTCTTCCTCTTCGCTGTACAATAATAAGATCCCAGCGTTCAAACAGAACATATTTTTATAGTACTGAGACTATAGACATTGGATATGGTATCATGATTGAGAAATGTCACAATAAAATAAAAAAATAAAAACTCTTGTAGAAACAGTTTTTTGCTACCGGGCCATAATGCCGAGCTCCTAGGTCTGTGCACGTTACACATGCTGCAGACGTGATTTTCCAGAGTTGGGTGTCAGGCTGATTTTTTTGTCCTGTATTACGTGCTATTGTTGGTACTATTTTAATCTGTCGCTCAGTTACAGGAGGTGAAACAACCAACTGTAAAGAAACAGCCTCCCAGTTTACACTTGCGCTGTGGCCTCACATCTGGGATCCCAGAACAGTTGCTTCCATTATTTTCAGCTCGTTAGTTTAGCAATGAAAACAGTGTCACCCAAAGCTAAGCTCATGAAATGTAAACATTTGTGTCGCTGTGGGCTTTCTGAATGCAAGTTTCACAATGAATTAGCCTGAGATTGCAAAGTAAGCAGAAATAAACCCACTCGAAATACGATTAAACAAAAGCACGTACAAAACAGAGGACAATATATTATGTACACAGACTTCTCATAAAACCAGCAGCGCACAAAATAATTCTGTGTGCTGGTAGGGTTCTATCATTCTTTATTTCTCATGTAGTGTGGCTCTCCGTTCCTTTTGTGCAAAGCAGTTCCCCCTTTTTTTAGCATGTGTATTGTTGGAGGTCTTGAAAACTGGTCTTGTGTTGTCCTCTTTCCACTGGGGTGACTGAACAAGCCCCCTGTGCTGAAGCACCATCATTCAAACTAAGCAGTTCATCTGGACCATTTGAGAACAAAGGTCTTTGCTTTACTTTTGACTGAACATGCTTCAGTGAGAACCCCTGTCAGGGTGCTCTCCAAAACCCTAAGCATCTACTGTGGGTTCTTATGTGTATTTGCTCCAACCAGCCTGCTCAACGTGCCCAGTCATGACCAGAGCCAAGCCAAGTGTAACAGGCAGTGGTAACGGGCAACCAAGTATGTAAGGGACATACATTCCCCACTGTGGTTTTAAATGCAAAACTGGAGCAATCAGTATGATTGGGTAGCAGTGTGGAGTAGTGGTTAGGGCTCTGGACTCTTGACTGGAGGGTTGTGGGTTCAATCCCCGGTGGGGACACTGCTGCTGTACCCTTGAGCAAGGTACTTTACCTAGATTGCTCCAGTAAAAACCCAACTGTAAAATGGGTAATTGTATGTAAAAATAATGTGATATCTTGTAACAATTGTAAGTCGCCCTGGATAAGGGCGTCTGCTAAGAAATAAATAATAATAATAATAATAATAATGATGAAAGTAAATCACCATGACCTGTATCATCTGTAGGCACATGTAAAAATGTAGGTTTAACATGAAGACTGATTGACAGATGCCTCCATATAACCCTACATAATGATACTTTGCTAAAGAATGAACACAATTTTAGCACAATTGAATAAGCGCGTCACTGAATACATGTGCAACTTTATGAGTGAAATACTGGTTTTGGAGACTCAACGTAATTAGTTTAACAAGTTAGAATAGACATACCTACACAGCGATCCGTAGAAAAAAAGAGGCATAACATATGCACTGTATTATACTAATATACTGTTGCGTGTGTGATTTGTGGGGGACTTTGGCGCCATGGGATACAACATGACTGTAAGATATCGGTGACCTTCACGTGTCCGTGGGCGCGTTTATTATGGATAACACGGTATCGTGCTTCGGTATTCTTCTGACTTGCGAAATTTACAAAATCCGTCATTTATTGTCCAAATACAATACTGATAAAATACATACATAATAAAGATTCAAAGTTACATAATAATTTTCTATCATATTTTAATCTGAGTTTAGAGACGCGGGGAAATTGTAACGAATCTAAATGCCTCAATCTTAAACCTGCCTTTTTGGGGACGCTCGACCGCGCTTACATTTAAGCGAATCTACTGTTTTCAATCTTAAATTGGATATGTGTGTTGGTATAAGAAGACGGCGTACTCCTCAGAACAGTCTTTCCTCGGTGGCCTGTGCTTCGTGTATGTGGTCTGCCTGTAAGTATTAGTGTACCTTTGCACGTTTCTGGTTTTTAAATCTTAATCCGATATGTGTGAGCACTTGATAATCACGTTTTTTAAATATTTGTATTATATGTACAGTACCGATGACGGTACTTAATTTTTAAATAACAACGAAATATTTGCACGTGCGCTCGGCTGACTGACTTATATTTTAATATGGGGTGGGGTGGGGATTATAAGGTTTATTTTATTTAGAGTTTCTAAAATACATTTGTTAATACTAGAAATACTGCAGTCGGCTGCATTTGACTGAAATGATTATCACGTAAACTTATATATGAAACAAACGTAATGGTAGCAGTAATTCTCAAGACATTTAAAGTTCCGATGTTACATATTTAAACGAAGGTTGATTTGGTCTCTAAAGGGTAAAGCAAAGTTAGCCGTTGGCAATGCTTTATGCAGAAGTGTCCCCAGATACTGCTTGGCGTGGCTGCTATGTTGACTGTACAGTCGATGCCGATAATAATCTATTGCCTATGAAAAACGGAATGGCATTGGGATGTCTGTAGGGCTACTGTAGAAATTCAATAGCAGTGCCAACATGCCTGCTCTGGATTGATTGGTCCACATTGCATAATTGACTGCAGTGAGTTATTGAACAATGTGCAACTGGCATAGCTGTGAATATATTGTTTAAGCTTAAAGGATTTGTGGCACAACAGATGCAGAATATATTGGCTTTTGCATGTACTTTAATGTCGCCATTTATTTGTTAAACAATCTGCTGCAGATTAGATTACTAACAATATAAAGTGTGGTTTAATGTTAATGATGAATCTATCCCGAACCTGACTTCAGATTTGATTGATAATCACATACGGATCTGACTCCTGAAACTCAGCCACGCTTTGTTTGCTTGTTCAGTTCTCTAGTTTTTTTGCTTGATCTTTGAGCTAAATCAATATTGGCTTTCTTTCTCTTTGCAGCACAAGGACCGGTTGAATTTGTGCCGAGTGCTGGTGGGAGTTCAGAGGAATTGGTGGCAGACGAGATGCAGTTTCTGCAAGTATGCTGGCTCATGTGAAATGAATGTTAGCTGCCTCAATGTGGTTGTCTTGATGATGAATCTATCCCGAACCTGACTTCAGATTTGATTGAAAGCCATA
The DNA here is from genome assembly GCF_902713425.1 of Acipenser ruthenus. NCBI lineage: Eukaryota > Metazoa > Chordata > Actinopteri > Acipenseriformes > Acipenseridae > Acipenser > Acipenser ruthenus. The sequence goes on from NC_081194.1 coordinate 79,364,108, forward strand.
TACTGATCTGACTACTGAAATTCAACCATGTTAAGTAATAGGTGTTTATTCTAGTTTACTGCTAGATATCTATACATAATAAACCCTTGTTTTGTTTCCAGCACTGCAGGATGCGTTTGTGTGGCGGGCTGGTTGTTGGATTTAGAAGACTTGGTGACAATGGAGATTAGATTTCTGCAGGTACGCAGTCATTTTAGTAGAATTATACCTACGTTTTCAGTGTGGTTGTCTTGATGATGAATCTATCCCGAACCTGACTTCAGATTTGATTGATAATCACATACGGATCTGACTCCTGAAATTCAACCACTTTGTGTCTCGTATGCTCCCACTTTTTACTAGAATTGTCTCTACACATGATCTCGACCCAAGCATTACTTGAATGTCTGTCTTGTGTATTAACTGATTGTTTAATAAATAAACCTTAGTGTTTGTAAAATATATGGTCAGTGGGGTACAAAGTAATCAGACTTGAGATCCATATTTACAACCAATGACAGTTAGTGCATATAAATGGGTCACTTGCATGGTTTTTACAGTGACCTTGATAAGGGAGGTTGGCATACTAATAGGTAAGTTATTGTAACGTTTTTAAATTACTAATGCATTTAAGCCAATTTTTTAATGCAAACCTTGGACTAAAGCCAGGTGCATGTTTCTAGTCTAAGTCTCTGCTAAATAAACAAATAATAATAATGTTTCATAATATTTCATAACAACTTGTAAGTATTCTTTTTCCTCCTAGCCCCGGTATGGCACATTGCTGTTCAAGTTCAAAGCAGTGGTGCCAAATGCAGAGCCACCTCCTTGCAGGTAAAATACATCCATGCTCCGTTTTCTAACTTCAGAGTTTACTTTGTCAATGGCAGGGTCATTCCCCCCCACCCCCCACCCCCATTGCTGTTTTGATGACTAGTCTATCCCGAGCCTAACTGCAGGTCTGATTTGCTAATCCTGCAGGGATCGCACTGTTGAATTAGTTCAGCGGTTCTCAAACACACTTTTGGAGGAAGAGACTTTTTAACTTTGAATTAGGAGGTGGGAGGGCCCTCCTACTAAACTAATTAGGAAAATCTCGACCTAGAAAGACTGCAGTGAGTAAATATCTTATGCTTATCGTCTGTATCACAACCTGTCTCGCCACAACAGTAAATACATTTTTGTACATTGAATATATGATTACAAAATGAGTGCCCAGAATTCAGGGACCCATTTGCAAACCCCCAAAGGTCTCCTTACCACAGTTTGAGAACCACTGCTCTAGTCAACTACTAGATATCTGTACAGTGTGTTTAGATGCCAACAATAAGGGTTTATGATCATATTTTTGTAGGACAGAATGAACTTGCATGAAGCACTGGAAGTTCAGAAGATTAAACATCAGGTATAGTAGGTCGTTTTGAAATGTAACGGTTTTCAGTGTGGTTGTTTTAATGATGAATCTATCCCGAACCTGACTTCAGATTTGATTGATAATCACATACGGATCTGACTCCTGAAACTCAGCCACGCTTTGTTTGCTTGTTCAGTTCTCTAGTTTTTTTGCTTGATCTGAGCTAAATCAATGTTGGATTTCTTTCTCTTTGCAGCACAAGGACCGGTTGAATTTGTGCCGAGTGCTGGTGGGAGTTCAGAGGAATTGGTGGCAGACGAGATGCAGTTTCTGCAAGTATGCTGGCTCATGTGAAATGAATGTTAGCTGCCTCAATGTGGTTGTCTTGATGATGAATCTATCCCGAACCTGACTTCAGATTTGATTGAAAGCCATATACGGATCTGACTACTGAAATTCAACCATGTTAACTAATAGGTGTTTATTCTAGTTTGCTACTAGATATCTATACATAATAAACCCTTGTTTTGTTTCCAGCACTGCAGGATGCGTTTGTGTGGCGTGCTGGTTGTTGGATTTAGAAGACTTGGTGACAATGAAGATTAGATTTCTGCAGGTACGCAGTCATTTTAGTAGAATTATACCTACGTTTTCAGTGTGGTTGTCTTGATGATGAATCTATCCCGAACCTGACTTCAGATTTGATTGATAATCACATACGGATCTGACTCCTGAAATTCAACCACCCTTTTGCTTGTGATATTTTAAATTCTTACATTTGTAATATAATGCATTGTCCCTTAATTTCAAATGCATACAGATTTGAGAGATATCCTTTATGTATTGAAGCTTTATAGTGTCTGTTTCTCTTTGCAGTTCTGGTTCGAGTGGTGACAAATGCATAAAACCTCACAGGTGCTGTTGGTGTGTGCTCTGGTATGTAACCTGGGTTTGCCCTAATGATTGTCTGGCTCTGGGTTTAGTTTTAATTGTCTGGTTGTCTTGATGATGAATCTATCCCGAACCTGATTTCACATTTTGATTGAGAATCATATACGGATCTGACTCCTGAAATTCAACCATGATTCGTAATCGTTTTATAGGTCACTCCTCCCCTTTTTATTTTTCCCTACATGCTCAACACTGAAAGATGCACAGGTTAAGTTTTGAATTGGCTTTTACAAATTTGTTGTATTAATTCAGATTGAAAGTATTACCGTGCTGCTTCATCAATTACAAAGCAAAAATAAAATAAACCGCACACCATTTAATAACCAGTAAACAAAACATTTTAGTGTTGCATATGGTGCAGTACAATTACATCCAATTTCTAGCTGTACAAATACATTTGTTTTGTTAATCGGAACCATACACATACTTTACAAGTGTACCACTGTGTTGCACTGACATCTAGAATGTTACAGTATGTTTTAGTCATTCAAAGTACTCTGTTTTCTACATCTGGCCATAAACCCTTTGATCCTTTCGGCTCGTTTCTTTGTTTCGTCTCCAGTCGTACTGTTTTTTCAGCATTGCGATACACATGTACTTTGGCAAATTCAACAACGTGCAATTTCAAACCTGTTGAAGCATTTTTTTTTCTTACTGTCCTACTTTCATTCAGTCTGTCACCTGCATTATTCTAGCATTGCAATTACAACAAACAGAAGACTTGGTTTACTAGTCTGCTTTCTAACCAATAGCTGTTTGGTACGGATCCCAGGGGGTGGGTTCAGTTTGAACGGTAACAAATCAATTTCTCGGGAGGGTGGGAATAAGGAACTTCATAGACTGACTGCTATATTGTGTTAAAGCAGTATAGCTGTGATGTTTTGAGAGGAGGTCAGTTAGGAGTCGAAGCTTGTGCTTAACATTCAAAATGACTAAGGGTATTGAGAGAAAGAAATGAATTTTTAATTAGAACAGTGGTTTTGTGTTTCTACCTAGGAACATGACCTGAATGCCGTAGATCCCGAACAAATAAATCGGGTTTAGTTTTGTGGGAGCCATAATAACTGTGGCTATAGTAATCCCATTGTGGCACTGGTACAGTAGTTAAGTATTGGACACAGGTGTATACGTCGCACAGGTGCATTGGTCGCGCCCCCTCCTTTTAAGGGCCCTGCAAAAATGCCTAGACTGTAGACTTACTAAATATTCTTTACGGTAGGTGTTTAGTACTAATGTCTAGCAAACTTTCTTTTTTTTTTTTTCTTTTGTGCAGCACGAGATGTTTGTGTGGCGCTCTGGTTGTCGGGTTTAGAAGACTTGGTGTCAATGAAGATTAGATTTCTGCAGGTACGCGATCATTTTTGTAGAATTACACCTACGTTTTCAGTGTGGTTGTCTTGATGATGAATCTATCCCGAACCTGATTTCACATTGATTGATAATCACATACGGATCTGACTACTGAAATTCAACCACTTGTTTTTGCTTTGACAGGTCATTGTTCAACTGTAGAAAGATTAATGTTGCTGTTAAGTACAGTGATATTTATACTGTTTTAAGAATTAACGTTTGTCCTCCTAAATTTCTTTGCAGCACAGATGTTTGCAGAATTTTGCAATCAAAGGTAAGTTAACTTGTGCAAGAGCCACCTGCTTTTAAACCACCTTGTTGAATTTGTGGCCCAGACAGTTTAGAAGGGTAGCTACGCTTTGTGAAAGCTAGTCTGTGTTCACCAGTCCTATGATGAATCTATCCCGAACCTGAGTATTGATGAAATATTCAAACGGATCTGACTGCTGACCTGGACTGTGAACTGACCTTTCGGCAGAATGCTGCTTGTGCATGACACAAATATAGATTGATATTAAGCTTGCAGTAACACGATACTCTAAAAACGTGATAAAGCTTTTATATGGAACTGACCGAGATTAGACTAATTGGAACTATTGTCAGGACCCCTTTAAATGACGCGTCAGAATCCCACCAAGTCATTGCCTAGTCACGCAGAGCAACTTGATTAGGCTGAAACTTTTTTTTTTTTTTTCCATCTCTCCTACAGTAACGGGTGTTCTACATGTCCGAAGACTGTTTTGGGAATTGATGGATCATGCAGCTCCCCCCAAGTATAGTGTTTGGCTATTGTATTGGTGTGCAGTATTTCTGAAGCTATGTTATTTGCTTTTTCACTTCAACTTTCTAATAAATAAATAAATAAATAGTTTTGGTCTAGTCTACTTCCTTTTCTTTCTCTTTTAAACCAGCAGTGTCTTCAGTTTTATAGTGAGATGCAATTCCTCCTTTGCCACATTACTGCTTTTATTTAATACACCAGTCAAGCCCCCTCTTCCCCTTTCAATTCTGTATTTAAATGCACTTTCTTTTTAATGTTGGCATTCTGGAACTGCAAGTTATTGTATGTCCTGAGCTGATGAACCTGACCATGCTTTCAGATAGTCTGCACCTGTTCATTCCGATTTCACATTTGAAGTCTCTTGTCTATTACAGTATTGGTTGCGGCTTTAGCTTCCTCGTGTTTGTTTTATGACCAGGTTTTGACATGAAACAATATTAATGGAATCAGTTTTGCCAGCGAAGTACAAAGGAAACCTGCTCTGTTGTATGCCAATAACTTAATATCTACACCGATACGGAATTGCAGTGCGTGTGTCATATGGCAGTGCGATTGCAGCTAGAAGAATAATCTGTAGTTGAAATCGCTGGATTCTTCTGTGATTACATAGCGTTGTCTGCATTCAATTTTTCCACTAGTACAGTTGCAGAAAGACTAAACTGACCACTCAAGTATTGCTGTAATATAGACATTAATAAATGACACACTTCTGAACTGTAGGTCTTAATCATCCATGTGAACAATGCTGGCTTACAATGAACTTTTAGAATTGTAATGGGATGTCTCAGCAATGTGCTGCTGAAAGGGACAGGAAGAAACGCCCACCTCTATCCTATTCATAACCAACTACTTGTAGAGATTGACAACCATTACAATGGTCTTGCCTCAGAGGGCTCTTCCACAGTATGTATACTGTTGAACTGTAATGGTGGGAGTCCCTGTTCCTCTCTTATAACCAGAGATGCTGTGGATATCCCCCCTCTTTATTTGTGTGTTTTTTTTTTAATTGTACTACATTGGCACGGAGTAACACACACACCAAAAAAAACACATTTTAATAATGAGATGCATGAAACAGGGTTTACAATTTACTGAAGGGTTGGATCTGGACATTCAAATAGTCAGCTTCCTCGTGATATCTGAGTCACTCGATGTATTTTAGGAAACTGAAGTGCTCAATGCCTTGAGTAATTTAAGGTATTGGAGCCTGGTATTGCTGCACTGTTCACACTTATAACCTTGGCCCTCTGGTTACAATTCCCCAAAAGCTGAGGTTTATGTTGGTTCTAAATATATAGAACCCAACTGCTGTAGAAGTGCGGGGGTGTCCAGGGATATGTACGTCCTTGGAGTAGCATCCTGTTCTGGTGAAGCCCGAGACGTGGTTGTTTAAGACTGCAGGGTCAGAAAGGTGGTTAATGGTTGCCCCCCCAAGTCTGAATAATTGTTGAGGGATTGATTATTAAGCTGTTAACAGTTATTGTCTTGATTTTTGTACTTGGTAATATTAAATAAGGTTGGAAGGTGATGACTAATCCTTAGTACTGTATTGGTAAGGTAAGTACACTTCACAATGTCTGTGTCTCTCTCTTTCCCCTCCCCCTGCATGTCTGCGTTAGTTTTATAATGGTTGGAGTTGTATCCTGGGATGAATGGTGGTCCGTGTGTTCTCGGTTTTCAGTGACTAAATTCCAATTCTCTAGACGGCATGTGTTAATTGGGCTGCCTGAAATGGATAAAGCAGAATATGCAGCTTCACAACTAGACTAATCTATTGGCTTTTTCAGTGACCTTGTATATCAGGGGTGACATCTAGTCCATGGCAAATTGGCCAACAAAGCTGAATAGGAAGTGTGTCTGGGGACCTGGCTTCCTTCCAGTGCAATACACTTACTGTGTTCTTTATTGCACTGAGTACTACAGGGCCACCGTTTGCTACAATGAAACACTGGTTTTAAATTGGAATGAAAACTTTAAAACAATGCATTACTAAAAACCCAGAATATATCTTAAATTGACTATTCAATAAAGTGAAACATTTACCAGTGGAAAAGGATACTTTTGTTTTTGGAGAACTGAAGCAATAATAGATGTTGGATAATATTGTTATATATATTAGCAGTTCAACTATTTATCTGTCTGTAGGGGGGGGTGGGGGGTGTTAATTACTGATTACAAATTTTAAAAAAAAGCTTATGCAATACATTTTTCATTTTAAATCGGCATGAAAATATTTGTGTGTGTAATATAGATATCTATATAGACACAAACTTTTATTTTTTATGTATGTATACACACAAAATCAACAGTTAAAGATGAATGTTGCGAGCTGCTCTTGCTGAATAGATATTCTTCTGTGCTGTAATACCAACACCTTGTGTACTGCACCTTGACAAGCAAATTAACCTACATATACTGCAGTGTTCCTTACATTACTAATTAAAAAATAAAAATACCCTGCTTTGTCATTGATGCTTATCATCTGTACACAACACAGCAGTGTCATTGTACTGAAGTAAAGCATTTTACTCAATTGCAGTTTTTGTAGGGAATCTTAATAACCGTCATTATATGGCTGCCCTTGCTATAGTGCCCGTTTGGTGTCTGTTCTGTACTTTCTGTAATGTGATAGGGCTGTACGTAGATGCTATTTGAGGTCACGAGCCAGGGTGTCTTAACTGGCCCCCACTCTTAACATCTATGTGTGCCAGTTGTATCGCTTTTTATATACAGCAATATTTAATAAACTTTCTTTGCATTGGCTATATTGAAATCAAATTTTTAAAATGTAAACTTTTAATTAAAAAAAAAAAAGTGGAATAGTGGTTAGGGCTCTTGACTGGAGGGTTGTGGGTTCAATCCCAGGTGGGGGACACTGCTGCTGTACCCTTGAGCAAGGTACTTTACCTAGATTGCTCCAGTAAAAACCCAACTGTATAAATGGGTAATTGTATGTAAAAATAATGTGATATCGTGTAACAATTGTAAGTCGCCCTGGATAAGGGCATGTGCTAAGAAATAAATAACTACATGTATATTTCTTGTATACAGGTTTGAAATATATGATTAATAATGCCGGCACACCTGATTTTCATCTGTGGCTCTAGGAACAGTAAAAGTGAACACTGAAAAGTCAACCATATGGTATAATAATCCACCCTATGCAGAAAAGCAGTCCCTGTTCACACATATTGCATTTTAAAGAGTTAATGGGATACTTTTATTTCCTAATCGTAAGGCATCAGGTTTGAAAAACGAGGTACTGAACAGTCTTCAAAAGTTTACTGGAAAGTGTTTTTACAGGGTGGGCCTAGCGGCTTGAATAACAGCAGCTGAATGCACAGACTTGTTTGTTTTGACAAAATAAGAAATAAGTAATGAGACATTAGTCGCAGTAAATACTGATGTGGGTAAAATGAGATATTGAGATTTCACAAGTGTAAATGTGCTTGGGCTTGATTTGATGAACCTCTACTCCAGGAGATGAGGCACAGCTAGATTCCATTGCAGCATTTCTAGGTACCAGTGAATCCTTTTGCTTCCGTCACCTATTTGTAGAGGATAATCCTACAATAACCACACACTGGTAGCCCACAGTGACTTCCTAGTCTTGTAAAATGCACTAAAACAAGGTCGAGCTGTGGTTTATTCACACAGTATAGGTTGAACAAATCAACCCCATAGGTCCTGTAAAATCTGATCTATTAACTCCTGCTAGAAGTAATTTAATTATCCCTCTGACTGCTGAACTGTTAAGTATCCAATTGATATTTGCTGTAGGCTTGCTGGATTGCTGTTGGAGGTTGCAGGTGTCTGAGGTTTTTACAATGCGTTTGTAATGTGGAACGCGTTGGCCTGATCAAATGCTCTTTATAACTAAAGATATTTACTTGTGTTCTGAGTCTTATTTATTTGTGTTATGCATGTCACATTTTGTAAATGTACATTAACTGTTGGAACATATTCTGCATATCTGCAATTACAGTACTAGTACTGGAATTTTATTTTATTTTATGAAACTTCACTGTGTTAATGATACCAAAATAGTCTAACAGTTCAGCACCAAACTATATTATATTCATAAAAAGGTAAGAATGGAAAAAATGCTTAAAATAACTAAAACACTTTGGACTTAAATATACTGTGTGTTTGTTTTTATTCCATTATACATGCGTACATTTATAATGGAATAAAACAGTACTGGTAAACACACACACTAGGCTAATCTCCCGAAATACTCTAGTAAATAAAAGCTTGGGCTCTGGACACACATGTATGTATTAATGTTGTGCATAATTTGAGAATGATCTATATTTGCAACATTTAACCTATACATATCTCTATCTTTTTACTTGTGTGCATGTCAAATTTAAGAGCGATCTACAGTATCGGTTTCTTTGTTCTTTTTTGATGGGCAGGGTTGGTAGTAAGGATGAGGCGCTCGTGGCAAAGCCCTGCCCGTCATTGATGAAAAGTGTGGGCCCCTCCCTCCACACCTCCCTCCACAGCAGCGCGGTGCAGTGGCGCCGAGGACGCTGGGCTCCACCTCTGTAGTTCTGCTTGGTGATGATAGATTCAGCAGAAGGAGTGAGAGAGAAAGGGGAGCCCGTGCGCTGCTGTCGAAGAAACCCCATTGATACGACCAAAATCACAGCGTGAGCACGGCCGCCATTTTACATCTTCCTCCAGAGCGAAACGGCAGAGGCGGATCTACGCCGGGAAGACTTGCCACCTTTTTATACCCTTCTGAAACGCATACCACACAACTTGCAGAGCAATTGGCAGGTAATAATTTGATCATATATTGAGTGGTTTGGGCCTGCAGGGCTGCGGCGTTACTTGTTTTGGTAGTGTTTTGAACTGCTGGTTTGGGATGATGTTGAATGAGAAGACCGGCTTTTTGAAAATGGACTCCAGATAGTTATGTGGCGGCACGTTGGCCAACCAGGCCTTTGTACATCCGATTGCTTTCTGTAGAAAGCTAGTTGCAGGATATTTTGGTAAAATAGATATTTGACTAGGAACCATTTAAATAGATCCTGTTAATTGTCCAGAAAGTATGTATGTGTGCATCTTAAAATGCAGTTAAGATAGTGGTACAAAGGTCTTTTCTATTCGTTTCATTCATTAGGCCCCTCCACACACACACAAACAAGGCAAATTACTTTAAAGCGAAGTGTTTTGTTTTGTGTCTGCAACACCATTTTATCTAAAGCTCAATTGCCATATTGCCTACACATTGTGTGCATGTATTTGTTAATTCGCGGGTGAGGTGGCATTTGGTAATTAATTGCCAATACCATATCTTGCATTTATACGTGGTAGATGCAAGTGCTCTTATATTGTCATGTTCTGAAAGAAAATACATGTTTTTATAAACATCCGAGGTTGTCATTATTTGTATTTGTCTAAACGGTGTTTTATATTAAAGTTACCGATGTCTTTATTTAGAAAATACTGTACACTTGTTATTTGAGAATTACAACTATGTTCAAAACTGGATTCTTTAGTTTTGACGTAAGAATTAACTTTACAGAATTGTAACTACATCATAACGCACGTGTGTCAGAAGTTTGCCTGATCTGTGGGGTGTGCCTTGGACTTGCTTTGTTCGTTCTGCTGGTTACAGCAGCTGAAGCAGAAGGCGGGAAGGCTTTGTTAAACGACTACTTTAATTGCACACAAATGCAAATTTTCCGAGCTTTATCATTTTACTACAACTAAACGGCTTATTAAAGGTGCGAGATGAAATTTGCAGTCTATTCTTGAAACATTCAACATTTTAATGCAAGCACAGAGCTACTTAGCTTGAAGTACATTCCCATGATCTAAAATGCAACAATATTGTGCTGAAATGTAACTGTATAGGTAATGGGACAAGAAAGGTATGTACCACGTGCATGCATATGAAGTTACACAGCATGACATATGACCCCTGACTAACATTCAACAAACTTTTCTCAATTTAATTTGGCTCATTGCATTTGCACAGATTTCTGGAGACATGGCCACAGAACATATTAATGGAAATGGTACTGAAGAACCAGTGGACAACCCTGCAGTTACCCATTCTGAACACTTCCAGACTTTATTAGAAGCTGGTTTACCACAGAAAGTTGCTGAAAAACTAGATGAAATTTACATAGCAGGTAAGGTGCACAAAAGCAACCAAACATGCTTTTCACATGACTTCGTTTTGCACTAAATTGTTGCATGATATGTTACATTAGAATCCCTGTTACATGTGGGATTTGGGATACTTACTAAAGCAACTTTTTGTGGTTTCTTAACAAAATGGGTACTGCAGTGTTCTAAAGAGACACTTAACCCTTTTGTCAAAATGTGTTTTAAATGCAATAGGTGTGCATATAGATCTTAATGCAACATTACAAATGCCTGTTTTGCAATATAATATTTACATCAGTTGATTATATTGAGGTGTATTGTCTGCACTAATTAGTTTTAAAAATGTGTAAGCAATGCCTGAGTGCTAGCCAGAGAAAGGGCATGTAATGATATTGTCTCCAGGGATGTGTTCAGCCAGATGGGCACTTGAAGAACAATAGCAGCAGCTGTTCACAGCAGGGGCAGGTGATGCACAACATAGATAAGCTAATAATAGTTGGGTTTGCAAAGACCAGAGTCAGATTACATCATCAAACATATGGTGTAGTAAGTTGCTTGTTCTAATGTGCTAAATACAATTCTGTTGGTTGTGATATTAGGAATTTGGATCAAGTGTGCATAAAACATTTGACTAAGTAGTGGTGCATAGCAATGATACTTGATTAACTACTTAAGTTATTCAATTCAAGGGAACAGGCTTAAAGGCCAGAATGTGTTTTTTGCAAAGCTGTGGACCACACTAAATGATGTAACAAAGGTCGCACAGACACAGGGAGTTTCAAAAAAGATCAAAAGAGAGTGAAATGTATCTTATGTGGTCTTTACAGACCATTATCTAATTAAACACATTTTCTTCCATAGTTAAAAAGGCAATCACATTCCTAAACTACAGTACCTTTAATGCAAATGGCTTTAGGATTTGTCCATATGAAGCTGTTTGTATTCTATCCCAGGGTGACTGTTGGGATGGTAGTTTACCAATAAGACCTGATTGGACATTATACTGTAATTTCATCCTGTATGAATTGCCTATTCCTTTTTATAAATAAAATGTGTTTTTTTCAAAGGGCTGGTAGCTCATAGTGACCTAGATGAAAGAGCAATTGAGGCCTTGAAAGAGTTTAATGAAGAAGGTGCTCTGCAAGTACTACAGCAGTTCAAGGACAGTGATCTGTCACATGTTCAAGTAAGTGACTTGTAGCTCAAATGAAAATGGCAAACTTCCTTTGTGTTAAGTTATTAAGTATATACCAAATTGTTATGGTTAATAAAAAAAATATTTTTTATTTCAGAACAAAAGTGCCTTCCTGTGTGGAGTAATGAAGACCTACAGACAGAGGGAGAAACAGGGGACCAAAGTGTCAGAATCCAGTAAAGGACCAGATGAAGCAAAAATAAAAGTATGTTTCAAAAACACACATTAAATCTACTTTTACAAAGTTAATTTAACAGTTCCTACAAATGCTACCGTAAGATTTTTACATTCATAAATATGGTACAAAATTGCTTTTTAAATCTACTACCTAGAGCTGCATCCACACTGGATGCGAGCATCGCCAAATGTCAATCCACACCAGACGTGACTTGGAAACGATCCAAAAGACTGGAAATAAATACATGACCCCGCCTGTGCATTCCTATTGGACATACTAGAGATGGGCTGTCCCATTACAAAACAGGGCTTGTTTAAAATAAAGGTTTTACTTGTAAAATCTATAGATCAGAATTATTGAACATCCCTATATATCCAACAGTTTTATTGTTATCATATATTAGTAGTAATTGTACAGTTGTACTCGTAGTATTATTATTTATTTCTTCACGGTACCAGCAGTGCTTAATTTGTGCCGGGACTCAGCCCCGGAACCTTTGGGCCTGCAGTCATAGCCCTGGTACCTCTAGTTAAATTTCATAAAATGCTTTCTTTTTAAATTCCCAACACAGTTGTATCAAGTCTGCAAGTTCTTGCGTGCACGCTAAAGAGTCTGCTGCCACGTTTGTAGCCTACTTTAAATTACTTCACGATTTCAGCTTGAGTGCCTTTTAAGTAAGATGACACTGGCTGCAACTCTGTCGTTTTATATACACAAATAAGCTTACTTGATATGAACGATACAAGCAACTTCTTACACTACTTGGTTTGATTAAGTGAGTACAACAAAATGTGAAAACTGAACATTAATTTAAAAAAGAACAATGACAACTTTAATGAAACAAAAAATATTGTATCTACTTCAATAGGAACATCAGCCTGCTATATAATATTAAACCAAATTAATAAAAAATAACGATCTGGTTCTCTTGCCTTTTTCAATGAATAGAATTTAATAGAGAATAAAAACATGCTAAGATAACTACCTAGCCTAAGTTCAATTAATCGTTTTTGTAATCTGCCAGTGGCTTCTGTTGCTTACACATCGCTGATAATAGTGCGGACCGTGGGTCAAACCAATGTTCGTGTTGGGTGCGTATTTATTTTATTGTTTTTTAAACAATTTAAATGCAAAACCATAACAAAACATGTATGTCAGCTTTTTTTATGTATGTCCTGCGGTTGCCTTTAAATTTTCTGCACACACTACTATATGATGTAGAATACATGATTGTAAACATCTAACACTAGTACGTACAATACTCTTTCAAATAAATGTGTTATAATTTTGAATGTGTGGTTCTTAAGGACGGTATTATTGTCATTGTTTGCGCCCGGCACCTCTTTCTTTACAAATTAAGCACTGGGTACCAGTAGTAGCAGTAGTAGTAGTCGTAGTAGTCTGATTTGAAGCCCGGTACAGCTGGACAATAGTAGTATAGTTGAACTGATATTTTCAACAAAATTATTTTATTCATTTTATATATACAACTTACTGCAATCTCAATTGTGTTTCTTTACAAATTCCTTCATTGATCCTTTTTATTAACTTCAAGTATTTTAAAGTGTAGTAGTAGTAGTAGTATTATATATTTATTATTATTATTATTATTATTATTATAGGGGTGGCCAATTTCTAAAAACTTGTCCAAGGGACAAAATGCTAGAGAAATGTACTTGTCCTTCAAAATACTTGCCCCCTCCCCATCGCACAAAACACACACAAAAAAGTAGAATATAACTTGTAGGATTTTGGTTTATTTTAACAGTGAACACAATCAATCAATTAGTGATTAATGGGGGTGGGTCTAGCCTTGTAGCGTGACAGGTTCACTTAATTCAAGATACACAAAAGGTTCCCTGTGACCCCGCCTCACCTCAACAAATTTATAACATTAAGGAAATGTTTCTTTCAGTGCAGTTTGGAACACATTTGCTAGTACATTCAAGTAACATACTAAAGAGTACAACTATAATAAGCAATACTTGGTTATTCAAATATAAAAATAGTGTCTACCTGTTTTTCTTCACTCTTCCTTTAAGCTGAATTCTGCTCCTGATGTGCAGGTGTTTTAGTTTGTTGCATCACAGACACAAATTCATTGCCAACTATTACTGCTGCTTTGTGGAATTCTGATTTTCTTGACGTTCTTTCAGTTTTGTAACTGCTGAACCCCAGATTTATAAAGAATGTGTTTTTCTACAAAAATGCATGCAATGTTTACAGTATGCTCCATCAGATACTGCAGACATAAAATGTTTTTTTCTTTTCTTTTTTTTTTTTTTATAATTGTCGTTGCCAAATAGTTTTTATTATTTTCTCCCCAATTTGAAATGCCCAATTATTTTTTAGGCTCAGCTCACCGCTACCACCCCTGCACTGACTCGGGAGGGGCGAAGATGAACACACGCTGTCCTCCGAAGCACGTGCTGTCAGCCGCTCAGCAGCTCTGGGCAGCTTAAAGGCAAGCCCGCAGGCGCCCGGCCAGACTACAGAGGTCGCTGGTGCGCGGTGAGCCGAGGACAACCTGGCCAACCTAACCCTCCCCCCCCCCCCCCCCGGGCGACGGTCGGCCAATTGAGCGCCGCCCCCTGGAACCTCTCGCCCACGGTCGGCTGTGGAATAGCCTGGATTCGAACTCGCAACGTCCAGGCTATAGAGCGCATCCTGCACTCTAGCGAGTGCTTTTACTGGATGCGCCACTCGTTTTTTTCTTTTGTTTATTTCTATTATTTGTTTATTTAGCAGACTCCTTTATCCAAGGCGACATACAGAGACTAGGGTGTGTGAACTATGCATCAGCTGCAGAGTCACTTACAAATACATCTCACCCGAAAGACGAAGCACAAGGAGTTTAAGTGACTTGCTCAGGGTCACACAATGAGTCAGTGGCTGAGGTGGGATTTGAACCGGGGATCTCCTGGTTACAAGCCCTTTTCTTTAACCACTGGACCACACAGCCTCCTTCTATGATATATTTCTTTATAGTACTATACTTATAATTATAAAACGGATTGTTAGAATGCTGCATGCTGATAGGTCTGTCAGTGTTCCTAGCCCTTACAATATCAAGCACAATGTCACGATTAGGAACAAAGGCAAATCACTGCACCTGTGCTAACCACATATCATTGCGCCACCAAAATCAAAGAAAACACCTATCGAAATACCTGTTGTCATGGAAGATACTGGAGACACCAAGGTGTCTTGTCATGTCTTCCAGTTTATATTAATTTGTACTACGAACCAGTTTTTCTGTTTTAAACAAGACACTGGTATTTTATTTGTAGTACATACGAGTACTTTTCTGTAACTTCGGTCGGATCCAGTTGTCAGATATTCAGTTTTATTTTACTCTTTTTTTAGTTCGTATCAGCTGTCGTTTTGTGAAACTGACTTCATTAATTTTTAGCTGTCTATTTTAATATTTTGGCAGTATTTACATTACTACACGCAATGTCTTAACCACTGACTCTTGCCTTTCTTCATTCTCTTCTTACTACCCTGTACTCTTTACAGGTACAAAAAAAACCTAAATGAAATTAATACCACACAAATTGGCCTGTTAAATGCTTAAATGACTGGCTTTATAAAAAAAAATACAATTTGACTAAATTAATTACTCCATAATTTAATAATCTTCATCCCAACAAAGCATCTTAAACTCTGTGCTGTTGGAGCCAATGGGAGTGAATTACCTAGCAACAGTGTTACGTAGAATATGCAGGAAGGCAGCTCCTCACACACACAACTAAGCAAGGTTTTTATAGTTATTTAAAGTCTATTAAAAATAAAAAAATATATAAAAAATTACCTGACAACACACCAAGAAGTGACAATATCCAGCACAACCCATGTATGCCCTCTTGTGCCTTATTGCTTAAGCATTTCATTTCTATTAAACATATTTGTCAATCTTAATGTTTTAATAGTTACAGAAATCGGATTGTGCATGTCCAATAAATAACTAATATAGTAATATATTTAATAGCTTTTAAATTATATATATATATATATATATATATATAATATATATATATATATATATATATATATATATATAAAATTTAAAAGCTATTAAATATATTAACAGTAAACTTTAGGTTTTTTTTAAACATTCTCAACAAGTACACGCTTGAACACGAAGTGTTATAAATTACACAACACGAGTTTCAAATCCGCCAATACCTTGGCGACTGGCATGTGTTTTTTTTTTGTAACTTTACTAGATTGCTGCATTTTAAATGTCAGGTTCATGTATTAAGAAAGTACAACTTACTTGCTAATTTACAAAAAAATGTAAATAATACCTTAAGTTTAAAAGATTAGCATGTGTCTTAACAGAGGCTCTCGCTCTGAGGCAGCCATTTCTGGGTCTCTTTGTAACGAAAAGCCAGCAAAAGTGCACATTTTTTCATTTAACCCTTTGCAGTCCATTTATTAAATGCGCGTCAGGCACGCCAGGTCTAATTAATTTTCACACGCGCAGTTAATTTTATACGCGCTGTTTAAAAGTATTTTTTTTCACAGTCAAACGGGTTTAAATGGCCCTGCATATCAACAAAGCACTCACTAGGCATCTCCAGCCCCGCCCCACCCTTTCGTTTGCTATAGCGTTCAGCTATGTAAGAAATAAAAAATAATAATAATAATAATAATAGTCGTACATACCGATCGATCATCTCCGGATCACTCGTTTTATCACCAAACTCCTCAATAATGTGATCCAAGTAATTATTTTATTACTATAACATCTGAAAAAAGCTCAGCAAATGTCCATGATAGTCTCTGTGCGCTGACGCACTCAGCCAGCTTGTTTACTATGAACGCCCCGTTATCTGATACCTGATACCTGATACCATGTATGACTATTCATGAGATACGCCTTTTTTTTTTTTTTTTTTTTTCCCCCGACTTGTCTCGGCTCCTGTCGCTCCCACTCGGCAATTGAATGATTTTCTCGGCTTTTTCCGGAGAAAAAACGACTAGACACCCGTTTATTGCGTTGCTATAATGATGTCGGACCCAGTCCGACAAAGGACCTGTGAGGAATAATTGCAATGTCGGACCCAGTCCGACAATGGACTGCAAAGGGTTAAATGCTGGCTTTATAGACTGCATGTGTGGTCCAGTTTATTTTTTGCTTATTGATAAACCTGTTCTTATGCAACGTGCATAATCGGAAAGAAAATGTCTCGGTGCTGCTAATTGCACCACCTGCAAGCCACGATTACTGGTACTACATAAAATGATTAACTTGTTTTAAGGCGTGTGTTTGATGTGTGTCAAGGGTGTTAACCTTGCTTCTGTGGTCAGTTTTGTTCCAGTCGCATGATGGACGGACGGACGGGGCGGGGGGGGGTGGAGGAAACCTAAACAGGTTCTATTTTAGCGACGCGAAATTCTCAAAGCGATGTTGCTCGCTGCTGGTGTGGATACTCCCATTTGACTGCAGTGACTTCTAAATTATTCACTCACGTCCAGTGTGGATGCAGCTTAATGCTTCTGAAAACTTAATTCTGTTCTAAAACCTAAATTTGTGAAAAGAATGTTGGCTTCCAAGATGAAGCATTCGTTAAGCGAGCTGGTTAAAGATTATTATGTCTGTGAGTACCAAGTCACAGCTGTGTTGTTAAAATACTGAACATTTGATCATCAAGTTTTAATCCAGACATTGTTTTAACAGGAACTTTTGGAAAGAACAAGCTATACACTTGATGTGACTACAGGACAGAGGAAATATGGTGGCCCCCCACCAGAGTCTGTGCATTCAGGAGTGCAGCCTACTGTTGGCACAGAGGTAAGGATTTAGTTGTCAAGTTTTTTTGTGGAAACATCAACATTTTAGCATTGCTTACCATGTGTTTTTAGACAATTTATAAATTAAGGAAAGCGATTAACATTGGGACTGTGCAAGTAATGGGTGGTCCACCTAGATCATCAAGAGAAGTAAAAATACATAGCAAAATATGAGCAAAGAGGAGTTTTAATGGCCACAAAGTGTTCATGAATTGATTCATTTATATTCTGCAACTATAGGTCCAAAATATTCTTGTGATGTTTTGACTGAAGTATTAAGAGATTGGTTTGGAATTTCTTGCAATATATATATTTTTTTTGTCTTTCTAAATCTCAGATTTTTGTGGGCAAAATTCCAAGAGACTTGTTTGAAGATGAACTTGTTCCACTGTTTGAGAAGGCGGGGCCCATTTGGGACCTGCGTCTCATGATGGATCCCCTAAGTGGCCTGAACAGGGGTTATGCCTTTGTCACTTTCTGCACGAAAGAAGCGGCTCAGGAGGCTGTTAAACTGGTATGTATTTACCTTGTAGTTGGCTGGTTGAGACGTGACAGATTTATCAATAGGACTTTGATTATATCTTTACTATTTCCCACAGTGTAATAACCATGAAATTCGCCCAGGAAAACACATTGGTGTGTGCATCTCTGTAGCCAATAACAGACTGTTTGTCGGCTCTATCCCCAAGAGTAAAACAAAGGAACAAATTGTAGAAGAATTTGGCAAAGTCACAGGTAAGAAACATGTCAAACAGTCTGGAGACAAAAGTACACTAGCGCCAAAAAAAAACACTAAAAAAAAAAAAAACACAAAATAAGACTTATTTTGGGAACACCTTTTTGAAATTGCAATTTTAAGGTTCTGACCCCTCTTCCGCATCAATTATTTTTTCCTGTCAGCTTTTTTTTTTTGTGATCCGTGATGTTATTACACCATCTTACGGCTGAAACAGTGATGTAAGATTTATTCGACTGAGATCGCTGTTTGCAGAAGGAAAGATACTTTATCTAGACAACACTGTTTCTAATCGGATTAATAATTTCTGAAGTCTTACTGAAAGATGAACTCACTTTTTAAATATTTCTTTTCAAGTAAATACATGGCTTCAAATGTTTTAATTTTACATATACCCAATTTTGTTTCAACAGAGGGTCTTACAGATGTTATACTGTACCATCAGCCAGATGACAAAAGAAAGAACAGGGGGTTTTGCTTCTTGGAATATGAAGATCATAAAACTGCTGCCCAGGCAAGACGCCGGTTAATGAGCGGAAAAGTGAAAGTCTGGGGCAACGTTGTAACTGTTGAATGGGCTGACCCAATTGAAGATCCTGATCCGGAGGTTATGGCCAAGGTAAGTTCTGTGGAATTGATCAAGGTTATTTTATTCTTTTGAAATGTTTTCTAATTGACAGATTCATTGCACTATTAACTGAAGTGATACTAAACATGTGGTAAAAACAAAAAAGCCCCACCTTTTTACTTTAGAAACAACACACACACAGAGCAGTCTCCGGCTAAGGGAACACCCCTCGGGAAGCAAGCGAAGTGTTCTTATAGCTGAAGTGTTCTCTAAGATGGAGTTAGCCACCAGACACACTATGAATCAATAAATAAATACATACATATGTATTAGTTGTCATGACGCACATGCATCAACATATGAAATTAACGTAAATAAGTAAAAGCAAAACAATAGGCAAGTGTATGTTAATAAACTATAATAATAAAGTAACAGACAAACTAACGTTAATAAAACTAAAGCAAAACAGTCAAAAAGCTTAAATCGCTATGTACTATGAAATTAGCTGGCGGGTGTTTGTCTAGCACAGATAGGGATGGGTCAGTGTAGTCGAATACGATTACACGAAAAAATAAAACTATTTGAATAACATTACATATTTGAGCACACAAACGCGCTGCTTAAAAGTAATTTTATTCACAGCAAAACAGGTTTAAAAGGCACTGCATATCAACACTACACTCAGTACTGCATCTCCAGCCCTGCACCACTCCTTGTTTGCTGTATTTATCACGTCTCTTCATAGTAGTGCATACTGATAAATCATCTCCTGATCACACAATTTATCCCCAAACTCCTCAATAATGCTATCCAAGTTACTATTTTATTACTATAACATCGCAAAAAGCTCTGCAAATGTCCGGGATATTCTTTGAGTGCTGGATGCGGAAGCAGCTATCTTGTTTGTTTATGTCTGTGGTGAATGGACTATGCGTATTGCTCAGATCCACCTCACCATTTTTTTTTTTTTTTTTTTTGGCCATTGAAAACTTGTCTCAGCTTTTTCCGGATAAAAAATGACTAGGGACCTGTGTGACGCCTTTTTGATGTTGGACAGGGTCTGACA